>NC_092629.1:61488498-61594266 GCF_039555335.1 Amphiura filiformis | reverse complement strand
GGCTGTATTCCATAGTGGCGTATAGTGATTTTTGGTCATTTTTTTTGAAAATTGGCACATATGTTTTTAATGATGTTCTCTTTCATTTTTTTCTAAGTCTCATCAGTCATAATTAGCTAATTAATTAGTAATTGATTAATTAAATGTGGCGTATAGTTACAAAGTGACATTTTTCGTATTCCATAGTGGCGTATCGACCATACGCCACTTTTTATACATTTTATAATTATGAAATATCGGCAAAAATGAAAAACATCGTATGTCATAGTGGCGTACGCGTATCGGACCTATACGCCACTATGGAATACGATGTTTTCATTTTGCCGATATTTCATAATTATAAATAATATAAAAAGTGGCGTATGGTCGATACGCCACTATGGAATACTGAAAAAGGTTAGGTATTGCGTTTTGTTCGTTTTCCATAGTGACGTATAGTTTTATTGTCAGTTTGCCAGCAAAAGTATGTATTTATTTCTTTTGAAAAATATATAACAATAAAATCTATTTAGTTTACTACAGAAATTTCACATCATTTACAAAATATAATGAATGTCTGATTTACACAACTCGATTTTAAATTGCCATTTCTTCAAACCCGATTTTCTCGAAAAGTTGTTTATTCGCGGCGCCCCACTATACGCCACTATGGAATACGGACGACGATTTATACTTACTCTAGAAGATTCATTTCGCACTGGTTCATATATGTCACCATCGACTAAAACTTGTGGTATTTCGCCATCAACGATTTCTGCGAATGAATAGAGACAAAATTTTACACAGATCCTAAACATTTTCATCCATCAGTACACAATCCATGAACCCCAATGGTCTTCTACATGCACAAAATTACCCTCGAGTGTGTTGGGTACAAAACAATCATCTTCCACAATTTAAGGTAATCTTTTAAGTTATGAACTGTTGATTTAGGTCATTGCACTTTAAAATGAGACCATAGTGTTATCAGTAAATGTAGAAAGCCGCATTAATTCGGTCGATTCACAATACGATGCGCCTCCAGCGGTAGCTGGGGAGAGGCCAAAATACGCAGTGCATCATGTGAAAATATCGATATCTAAAGCCCGCGTAATACGAATACAATACAGGAACATGTCATTGTGTGTTTAAATGTCAATATAATTATGTTACACACGATCCATTTTCGATCTATTGATCACACGGAATTCTTCGTGGAGCTGTTTTCAGCATTATTATTACAGGGTGGGCCATTAAAAAGTTCACACTTTTTTGATGGCTTATTTCTCAAAAGTGCAAACACATATTGAAATAAGTTGAACATATTTGTAAACCTCTATGTCTGGACTGTCATTGCTGAAAAGGGCATTAACATCCATGGTCTAATTACAAAATGGCGGCCATTTGAAGCAAGAGAAGAAAAAAACCACTTTGCACACACGTAAGTCAAATGGAGCGGATGATCACGCGATATATGGTGGTCGCTGGTTCACACCACAATGGATTAGGAACAAAGGAAGAAAAATAACAGTACGCATGAAAGTTCTGTCAATATTTCTCTTGTAAATTAACCATATTTAAATAAATATTTCTTTTCAAACAGAATATGTAGCCTTCCAGTTGAACAGAATATGTAACAGTGGCTTTAAATAATCTGCGCAGTTAACGTTTGTTTGCAGTCGCATTCTAGATAATGTGCATAATTTTATACCCGAGTCTTCATGATGGTTATTGCACTATAACATAAATCTTATATAGAGATATAACAAGATAAATTTATAAATAGGTGTCAGGAATGTCTCTCCTTCTCTTCGGAAATTATTTCTTCATATAGACACATGTAAACCGTAGCAGTGCTTCAATGGAAACGAGTTATTTGTCTCAAATTGTCATGAAATTAAAAATATTGCACTAGAAAAGTAAGAATAGGGTAAATACGCCTATTCTCGGTCACTTAAGAAACAACCCGCTCTATTTCTTGTGCAAATGATTATAAAAGTTAGCTATATGGGATCGTGCATTGCACACAACGCCCCGTTTATCATACCCTGCATGACATCTTCCATTGAACTTGTATTGGAAGTACAAGGTCAAAAGGTCAAAGTTGACGACATTGCCTATTCTCGGTCACTAAACACCTATTCTCGGTCACCGTATAGTTTTTCTATACCTATTCTCGGTCATTCTCTTTTGGAAGCCTGGTTGATCGGTATGATGCGGTTTTGATAACTTAAACCCATAATAAAATACGTGTGTAGTATTCTCAGATATATTGACAAGGAGCGATCCTTTCAAAACGGTTTATTGGCAAACATTTTCGTACCATCCGATCGGGGTCCGAGGTAGTCCTATTTTGTGGGAGCGCACAACGGAATGCGGTGGCACGCCCGACTAGTCCAGGAGCAAGATCACACAGGGCCCTAAATAAGGAGTTCGTTCACCCCCCACTACATACAAGGTTTGACACCATAGGTAGTTAGTATGGACCCTCTAGATCACTGCTAGGTAGGTAGTGGTCTCAAATTGTGGTAACACTTTTTTTACAGGTCATTTTATATATGGACGTATAATCACATAAATCACAAAAATAGGGCAAAATTAAGGGTAGGGGAGATATAAATTTCCATAACTCAACTTTTTCTTATAATAATGAATTTATTTTGGTTTGACTATGTAGCTAATTGATTGTTCTAACTTTCTAGTATTATTTGAAAGCAAACCTAGGTTTCATTAGATCATGATTGAGTGACCAGTCCATACACTAGTGGAACATCAGATTTTTCACAACAATGCGTAGGGTGGGTGTTTTTATGGCACTGGCTTCAAATTTTACTATTGTGCCAATTTCTATTTTCAAAATTAATCAAGCTCCATTTTTTAATTTTGTTTTTAATACCAAGCATATCTAGGCAAACATTGATGTTCTGGTTCAAATATTTATATAAGTGCATGTTTGCGTGCATGTTGGTTTGTGTTGTGTAGGTTTGGGGTAGGTGGGGTGTGTATGTGGGTGTGGGGGTGGGTGTGTATAGGGTTCGGGGTTGGGGTGTTTTACGTGTCTTAATATGTCACTCAGCTGAACTATATAAGTTCCATTAACACAATTTGTTTGGTAAGTTACCATTCATGTAATATTTTGAATATTTATATGTGCGGGGTGAGATCAACCACTGCTTGTCAGGAAAATAGACTGAAAATGTAAAAAATAGTTACTTTTCCACATGTAGCAGCGTGTGTAACAATATTAAGGGGTAGGGGAAATATAAACCATCATAACTCAACTTCAACTCATGATAATGAATTCATTTTGGAATTAATATGTAGCTAATTGATTGTTCAAATGTTTTAGTATTATTTTAAAGCAAAACAAACATCATTTGTCAGGTAGATAGACATAAAATGGGAGAAAAGGTTAATTTTTCATGTATAACCGTGTCAAATATGGTATTATTAAGGGTTAGGGGAAATAAAAACCACCATAACTCAACCTTTACTCATAATAATGAATTCATTTTGGTATCAACATGTAGCTAATTGATTGTTTTAACTTTCCAGTATTATTTTTAACAGAAAAACCATCAGGTCTACATAAAGTGTGAAAAAATGTTAATTTTCCAATGTGTAACAGTGTAAATTATGACCATATTAAGGGTAGGGGACGTACAATCCAACATAACTCGATGTTTATTCATTATAATTTATTCATTTTTGGCATCAATACATAGCTATTTACCTAGCTGGGGGGTTTTCAACCCCCCGAGCTAGGTCCTGTTTTTCTATCCGATTCTTCTTTCTTTCTTTCTTCTTCTGCCAACAAACTTCAAAATGCTTCTCCTCCTACATGTTACATCCTACAATTACGTAACTTACACATATGTATCGGCTATGTCCAGTGCCCATAGTGTCTAAACAGAATTGGGGTCAATGGTCATTAAGGGGGCATTTCCTGTATTTAACCAAATACCTTCAAAATGCTTCTTCTGCCACATATTATATTGTACAATGATGACATTTGCATATATGGATCGGCTATACCCCACGCCTAGAACTTGTACGCAGAATTGGGGTCAAAGGTCATTAAAGGGGTAAAATCTTACAATTGCATTATCTGGACATCTGTAAGGGGTATAGGGCTCAAACTCGGTGACAACAAATCTCATGACCAGGGAACAATTTGCACAGGTCAGGTCAAAGGTCATGCAGAGGTCAAATTTTAGAAATTAATTTCCTGGACATCTGTAAGGGGTACGGGGCTCAGACTTGGTGACAACAAACTTAATGATCACTGGAACACTTTGCAGGAGTCAGGTCAAAGGTTATCTGGGGTAAAATTTTATAATTTCATTTTTTGGATATCTGTAAGGGTTATGGGGCCCAAACTCTGTAACAACATATCTCATGATCAGGGGAACATTTTGCAGGGGTCAGGTCAAAGGTCATGCAAAGGTCAAATCTTATAAATGTATTTTCTGGATATCTGTAAGGGGTACGGGGCTCAAACTTGGTGACAACAAACTTAATGACCAGGGGAACATATTTGGAACATTTTGCAGGGGTCAGGTCAAAGGTCTTCTGGGGTCAAATATCAAAATTGCATTTTCTGGACATCTGGAAGGAATACGGGACTCAAACTCGGTGACAACAAACCTCATGACCAGGGAACATTTTGGAACATTTTGCAGGGTTCAGATACCTCCAAAACACCAACACGCCCCAGCTAGGTTTGTGGTCTATGACCACCATTTGCCACTAGTTGGTTCTTGTAATCTTTTAAAGCAAAATGACCATTAGTTGTTAGCTGTATAGACTTTAAAATGTAAAAAAATATCCATTTTTCAAGTGAAGAAGCGTAAAATATGACAATATTAAGGGGTAAGGGGACATAAAAATCACCAAAACACAGGTCTTACTGATGAAAATGAATTCATTTTGGTAACAATATGTAGCTAATTGATAGTTCCAACTTTCTAGCATTATTTTAAAAGCAATTAAACCATTAGTTGTCAGCTAGATAGACATAAAATATACGAAAATGTTAATATTCCATGTCTAACAGCTTAAAATATCAAGTTTAAAACTCAAGTTTTGCGGATGAAAATGAATTCATTTTGGTATCAATATGTAGCTATTTGATTGTTCTCATTTTGTAGGAAGGATTTAGTATTGTGCCCCCTTGAAGAATAGCACAATAGCGCTAATAGCACGCTATAAGGTCTAGATTATTTTAAGAATAGCACAATAGCGCTAATCGCACCCCTCCAAGTGTACAAGAATTCAAAAATAACATTATTGCGATAATAACGCGCTACATGCCCCCTAAGGCCAAAACAATTTCCAGAGCACAATAGCACTAATAGCACGCTATAAGGCCTAACCATTTTAAGAATAGCACCATAGCGCTAATAGCACGCTATAAGGTCTATAACCATAAGAATAGCACAGCAGCGCTAATAACACCCCTCCAAGTACTCAAAAATAGCATAACCATGATAACTGCGCTAATATTAACATTTAAAGCTATTTTTAATGTCCCTAATGGTTTTCTTCTAAGTCCTCAAAAAATAACACTGTCAATTGCACAAATAGCACACCCGTGAAAATAGCGGTGCTATTTGTGCTAACATGTATATAAGGTAATGACAAAATTGCGCTAATAGCATGTGTAGGCCCGAGGAGATAGCGTATGTTATCTGCGCAAGTCAGTTATAGCGCCTTTCTCGGTCCAGGGCAGGAACCATTTTTGCCGACAGAAATGTGACAATGTTGACCCACTTTTTCCGACCGAAAAACTCGAAAATACGACAGGGTAGGGGATGGGGTAAGGGGTAGAGGGGGGAGGGGCGGGCGGTCACAAATAATTTCTCCTCGCTCATTTGTATTCGACAAATGGCTATAGGCCTAATTTAAGCCTGCAGAGCAAAATGCAACACTTCTCATGTGCTCATGCATGATCATTTGTAGGACACATGGCACATACTAGGGAACACTGACCGAGAATAGGAATGCCAACGGAATTCGTATGCCTATTCTCGGACACCCCTGTTTCTATGGGAATTTACATAAACACAACACCAATCATTTGCTATGGTGTTATTTACGATGCAGATGGATCAACTTGTTAAAATTATAGCTTTAAAATGCATGTACAATTTCGCATCACTGATTATATTACAATATCACCTCTTAAATGACGTCATTATTTTTTTTTAATGCCGATATTTCAGGTGACCATACAATCTCAAAATCTATCATTTGAGGTGATCTGTGCTGCCGTGATATTAAAAAGTCCCCAAAACATGCAGCACCGGTACGGCTAAATGATTCTTTCGGAAGACACGGCTGAAATTAAAGCAACGGTCGTCAGCTGTTGTTCAATACGCTAACTGACCGAGAATAGGCGTGTGACCGAGAATAGGCGTATTGACCCTACAAGTAAAATCATATTTGACTCTGATAAAAATAGTTCTGTTCTTCATTACTGCTTATCATGGTTCCATAAAGTCACGTATTTATGCATGCCACAGTGAAAATGCTTCTGTCTTTAAAGTGTTCTTATCGTTCTTCAACGTGGCCTCCTTGCTCGCGAATACAAATCATCGCACGATCGTACATATGGTGAACTGCTCTTGAAGTAACCCTGGTGCGTCGGATCCTTGTGAACGCATCTGTAATACGTCTCCTCAGCTCCCGCAAATTCCTTGGCGGACCTTCGGCATACACAGACGCCTTGACATCACCCCAAAGCCAGAAGTCCAAAGGTGTCAGATCAGGACTCCTCGGAGGCCACTCCACATGATGTCCAAGGCCGATAACACGATGCGGAAACAACTCCTGCAATCTGTCTTTAACAGCGATAAGACGGTGGGCTGGCGCTCCGTCTTGAAAGCACCACGCCCTGCGGATGGCCCCGTTCGCTTGCTGTCCAAATATTTGGACCAGTTGAGGCTCTAGTTGATCATTGATTATGTCGAGGTAAACGTTTCCATTTATGTTCTGGTCAACGAATATCGGTCCTATCAACCGGTTGTTTCCTGTGACGGCTGCAAGAACACTAACTTTGCGTTTGTCATGTGGAACGTTAAAAGCAAAGTCTCTCGGAGGATTGCCTTTCGGTGCATACATCCGTACGTTTTGAGAAGAGACAGACCCGTCCATTTGAAAGTTTGCCTCGTCAACAACAACAGCGGTATCAAGAAAGCGACGTGCTCTGTTAACTAACCAGTTACAAAACTGAAGTCGCCGATTTGGATCTCCTGGTTGCAGTCCATGACGCTTAAGGATCTTGTAAGGGTGCCATTCGATATCATGAGTGATGATTCGTCTGAACGTTGTCCTTGGAATATGGGGACAATTGTTCCGTCGAGTACTCAATCTTGGGTTAGCTTGCAAATCCTTCTAACATCGGCAATGTGATTGGCTGATCTTCCTGTTCGTGGTCTCCCACTGTTAGATTTGTTCCGATTGAGAACAGTTCCATGTAAGTGAAACTTTTGTTTAATATTATAGATGTGTCGGCGACTAGGAAGTCTGGTATTCGGAAACTGGTTCGGCCATGCATTCAGGACAGAGCGCACCTTTCCGGTTCTTGAAATTTCCTCCTCGATGAAAATTCGTTCCTCCTTTGTAAACTGCCGCATTTTGAACAGCAAGAATCACCTCAAAGTACTTACACGGGTATCTCTAACATGAATGACAAGAACGCACGCAAGGCATTTTAAATTTGAAGTTCCTCCAAAACTAGTGTATTTGTTATGTAAATGAGCATGTCCAATCAGCCTTTTGTGTCAATTTCACAGGTGAATGATTTTCAAACAGTAAACAACTCATACACGCATGAGTCCGATGACCCCAGCAATGACACTCAAGTAAATGCATACAGAGTCATAAAACTTTTTTAAAACTTGCTTAAGCCTAAAAACTTAATATGCATGATCATTGTCTATAGTCTTACGTGTGTGCAAAGTGGTTTTTGACTTCTCTGCTTTAAATGGTCGCCATTTTGTAATTAGACCATGGATGTTAATGCCCTTTTCAGCAATGATAGAGGTTTACAAATATGTTCAACTTATTTCAATATGTGTTTTCATTTCTGAGAAATAAGCCATCGAAAAAGTGTGAACTTTTTAATGGCCCACCCTGTATAGGCCAATCAAATTAAGGAAAATCAGGGCTTAACCCACCACTAATTGTAACAGAAACCATTTAATCACCATTCATTTCAGAAATATATAGTATATTAAAGCTTATGCATGGGGTGAAATTTCAAAGTTGGTCAAATCTATTTAAATACCATACCAATATCTTGCTCTCATCAGAAGGATACAGAAAAAGTATAGTTTGACCAGTCTCCGACATACAGTTCTTGAGTTATAGGCAAAAAGGTCAAATGTTGGGTCCACAGTCGTTTATAATGGAAATATGCCACAATTCTAATCCAACTGTGTCAAATTGTTCCTTAGACAAAAATATTTCAAAATGAGAAAAGTTGCATTGTTTTGGATGTTTTATTACGTAGGTAACATCACAAAATAGGTCAAGGTCAATACGGCTCTATGGAATTTGACCTTCTTTGCCATGTTACCAGGGTAACAAACCACCTGAGATATAGCAAACCATTCTTTTTATGAAATGCCTTTGCAAGCGGGGCAATATGATACTATTTTTATCAAAATCGGAGAATTTTTCATTTTTTGCCCCCTGCAGAGTCCAAATTTTAACATTTGATCTATAACTCAGGAAATGTACATCGGAGATAGGTCAAACAATTCTTTTTCTGAATCCTTATGACGAGAGGAATACATTAGTATGCTTTTAACAAGCAAGATTTGACCAAATGGATTCTTGAGGACTTTTGATATGTTTTTGTGTATGCTTTAGGGAGATGTATTCATGTAAAATGGATTATGTTACAATTAGTGGTGGGCAATTTCCTTAATTTGATTGGTCTATTATCACATTCGCGTAAAAATCCAATGGTGGTCATAATTGGACTAGCAAGAGCAACCGTTGGCGGCGCATTGTATTGTGAATCGCGAGAATTGACACAACAATTGGAGGGGTAGTACAAGAAAGCCCTATGTACAGTATCTGGTTTCTACACAGGTCTATATAAACGACATTATCAGATTATTTAAACCGTTATTTCTTATTCATAAACCCATAAAGTGCTTACGCGATTCATTGAGCGCGCGGGTCGAGGGCGGCCATTGCAAAACTGATTTTGCACGGAAAACAACTCTAATGTGAAGTGACCGTCGGTTTGGAGTTATCTTTGGTTCGTCAGTCTACGAAAAAAAGGAACACAAGGCTTAAAACTGAACTTGTTACCTTTTTCTATAGGCTCGTTATCTTCTAATATATACATCATGGCATCTCTCTCTGTTTCCTGAAACGGTTCGCCTGAAATGATAAGAATGAACAACAAGTTTATCACAGTCTCTTATACAATTCTGTTGTTCATTGTAAATTTAAACTTATGATCTCAACACAAAATTAAGACGTACCTCAAATTTTCGGTCACAACTTTGACCTTCATCTGGAGACTTGAGGTACGTCTTAATTTTGTGTTGAGATCATAAGTTTAAATTTACAATGATGAAGTCTACCAACACAGATGAACTTTCATGCTAATTCTGTTGTTGTTATTGTTGCTGCTGCTGTTGCTGTTGCTGCTGCTATATGTTGTTGTTGTTGTTGCTGCTGCTGTTATTGTTGTTGTTGTTGTTGTTGTTGCTGCTGCTGCTGATGATGATGATGATGAAATGATTGTTAAAACTCGATCCAATAAAAAAGAGTCCCCATTATTGTATTTGTGTACCGTATAATGTTATCATAAATAATCATGATAATAAATAATACCAATACACACTAGGATCCACAACATGTTCATATATCAGGGCAAAGTTCTATAACCCCAATACATTTGTACATTCATTGAATGACCTTTGAAAATTTGGGTACAAAAACTCTGCCTCTTGAGATCAATTTTTGCACTACGGTATGATTGTTTAATTGAGGTTATTGGACTATGTCATTGGGATGAGGCCATTGTGGTCCATAGCGTTAGGAGTAAAAAAAGACCGATCACAACAAATAGAAAGAAGACAACCACGCAAATCATTTTCTGAGAACATTGATATCAGAATTTTGTAATTTCCTCCTGTTATACTCAACTTTGAATGTTAGAGAGGAGCGTTTGTTGTCATCACTGTGGGATGACGAAGAAGGGCAGTTCTTATGAGCAAACCATGATAGGACTGAGTTATCAATGCACTTGAAGTTGACAGATTCTAAACAATGATTAGCGCCCTCCGATGTGATATTTGCCTAAACTTCCTCTAAATCAGGGACAGTGGCATTTTGCTGTTCTTTCGAAGACTACCAGCAATACATAGGTTCTATAACTCGGCAAGTAATCATATCATCTCGTCATCTCGGCTGATGTATGACTTCTTCAGAATGACCACTATGTCATGATGTTCACAGCTTTTGAAATTGTAAACCAGCCTATACGTGTACGTACGTGAAGATTACGTGATTGGATTTAGAATATACAATACATGTACTACAAATTGCGCAAACTTGCAATTTTAGCAACCAAACTAAAATTCAACTAGGACCCATTGGATTACAAATCAACAACAGCAACAACAAAAACGTCATAGGAAATAACATTTGGTCAAATGGACTATACAGCCTTTAGAGTCACGTTCAGGAAGGTTTTGAAAGCGATACATTGATTCATGTAGTTACAGTAATTTTATGAAGTTGACACGAGCTTTTTCACTTTACATTGAACTTTAATATTGATATTGACTTTTCTAAGTGGATTAATTTTGAGGCATTTGGGTGTAAAAGTAGGGCGGTTCGTTTACATCGGCATCTCTCAGTACACAGTTCTTTAACCCCAATAATAATTCATTTTTAAAACATTTCAGAGTTGTAAATGTTCATGACCATATTTAGAATCAGAATGAACATGCATTAAGGGGGAATAATACCCTGATTTTCATCAGTACCCCTCTTCTTTTTTTCTTGCAAATTTATTAAGTACATAAATATGTTCATCACCTCATGTCCTGAACTTATAAAATATACCTACATACAAAGTGTTTTTAAACCATTTTAGTAAGTCATTTTAGCCCTATATATTTTTTGTTTACTGTATCCTAGTAACTCAGATCTGTGTTTCATAACAAACTATAATTAATTCTATTCAACATGTTCAAGTAGGGTACATGAATAGAATACATTAAATCCTTTGTTATACTCTCTATTAGAAAATCTAGTGGTGGTGCATGCAAAATATAACACTGAATAAATTAAACAAACACTTATACAATGGATGCATAGTCATGAGTCAATTTAATTAAGCATCAATTTTGAATACACATGTGAAAGTCTGTGATATCATAATGAGGCATAATTTTGATATTCTGTCTTTATCTGGATATATATCGAGAAGTGTAAGGTGGATATACTAATATACCTTGGGATGTAAATGGTGAGTACAATTTAGAATGCTTAGTTGAGATGGATTTCACAAATAAATATAAAATAGTTACCAAAATCACAAAAGTTAAGCTTACGGAAAACTACCCAATATGGTGGTATAGGTGACAAGAAATACAATTTTTTTCAACATTGCTGTAGTATGGTTGTGGTAACGTGTTACCTATGGCTTAATTAAGTTTCAGTGAAATAATGTCGCAAGTTAAAAATACAAAATATAGCTCAACATTGAAAATAGAAGCATTTTAACCAGTTCCTTTTTTGATAGTTGTGGAGCACCAAGTTCATGAAGTCATAAAAGAAATCAGGAACCACTTATTCCCATTTTACATATCAACTTTATTTCCCTAATGTGTTAGCAACACATATCCAAAATTTTAACGAAATCCGTTGATAGTAAGCTTTCCAAAATGAAGTGAATTTAAATCATCAGTGATGTACCTCCTTTTGGCTTCTATCTTTAAAAAGCATGTAAGCTACATTGATACCGATGCCACCAATAAAACGAGAAGATTTGCCCTTCATTTTGCATACCACTTTGTCCAATTTTTTTGGTGTAATTTCTTCACAAAATGCAAAAAATTGCACCAAAAAAAATCAATGGGTGTAGTACCCCCTTAAAATGAGTACAAACAAGCATAGTATTGGTTCAGCGGTTCTTGAGATATCTCTTGATATTTTGAGAAAATATTTCAAAATTTGAACTTGGCACATGGCTAGCACGCAGAGCATTATTCCTTTGAATGAATTGGGTAAATAAACTCATGCTCCACGACCTCAAGTCAAGTTTTGATCTTTGATTGTTAAGTGGAAGTTTAAGGGGGTACTACACCCCTGCCCAGTTTTGTGTCTATTTTTGCATTTTTCTCAAAAATTATAGTGCATTGGTGACTACAAGTTTTTACAACTACTGCACTGGAAATTGTATTTGAGCATAGACAACAGTTGTGGAGTTACAGTCAAAAATGAGGGAAAACCAATATTTTATCAATAAATCAATAACTTCTTGCCTTGAGTTGCTGAATTTTCAGTGCAGTAGTTGTAGTCCTTGCCCCTATAATATACATATCTTTAATACTTGTCACCAATGCGCTCTAACTTTTGAGAACAATGCAAAATAGGCACAAAATTGGCCAAGCTAAAAACATGGCAAAATTGATATTTTTAGGTGTCGGTAACGATTAGAAAATTCCCTTTAAAAATGATACCAACTTTGTTTTTGAATAACACGTATATTTTTTTAAGATAATAGTAGCATATTATGTAGTGCCAATAGAAATAAAGCAACATTTTAAAATTACACGGCACTGGTAAGTGATAAGGCCCCAAACAAGGTTTGGCTCAGAAACATTTGGTCAGAAAGCTATGTTGTTGTAGTTTTTTTTTTTTTGGGGAGGAGGCTATTTTTTTTATTGCATTTTAGCCATTTCTCTGAGAATTCGCGCTACTGACAGATAATAGAAGTCAATATTTCATGTTTATAGAATCTGGACTGGTTCAATTATACTTTAAATGGTTTAGCATTATGAATGAGATTTTGTACTATTTTATTTAATATTTGCAATCTTTATTAAACCGAAAAATATTTGCCCTTGACTTCAATTATAAATCATTCCTTTTGGTTGAATCAAATGATTGAAAATTCAATTAATTCAGACTCATCATTTGGATTTCCCCTTGTTTTCCCATTTTGATTTTTCATTTAAAAATTACCCCCCCCCTTGACTCTGAAATTAAATATTCAAAATCCCACTCAAGACACCAACAAGTTGAATAAACATTGATCGGCACCTAAACGTTCTCGTCATGTTGACTGTGTTTTTGAAGGAAAATGTTTGCTTGTGTAAAAAATATCAACGGTGTTAACTTTTAACCAGGGCAGTTCAACATTTCAATTTCATGGATTTGTAAAATTGATTCCAATCACCAAGATGCCGACCAATCACGGCAATATAACATGTACTTCATAATTATGCGTAAGGGATTTTTCATATCACATACAGGTGACAGGTGGTGTGATAATCTAAGCTAATCTAATTTAGTTGTGAGCCCTGTGTATCAGTCTGTATATAGCAACTCAGACCCTGGCCTGGATGGATTTAATAGCTTGTGCTGGGTTGTTAGAGTGTTAAATGTTAAAT
Organism: Amphiura filiformis; assembly: GCF_039555335.1. Taxonomy (NCBI): domain Eukaryota; kingdom Metazoa; phylum Echinodermata; class Ophiuroidea; order Amphilepidida; family Amphiuridae; genus Amphiura; species Amphiura filiformis. The sequence continues at coordinate 61,580,635 of NC_092629.1, read as the reverse complement.
TTGACTTGTCTTACACCTTACAGAATAATGTCAAAATACTTTTCCGTTGTAGTATTATATCCGAAATCCTGGACTCAAGACTTTAACGTGTTATATTATAAAGTACGTTAAGTTTCAGGTCCTTTTAACTGAACTAAGGCGGTGCATAATTAGTGAAAACCCTGGCCGGCTTAATTGCATTATTTGGCTTCAATTCCTCGTCAAGCAAATTCCGGTACATATTGCTACTGCCATTGATGGCTCTATCTTTGGGGGTTCTATCTCAATTCAATATGTTTCAAACTCACTATAAATATATAAAGGAAAAAGACTTTTAAGGTTAGCAACTGGCAAAAATTGCATTCATCATATCATGATATAGCGAGTGTGTAGAAATATTCAAATATCACAGATATACTTTTGTAGGTCCGGTAGTTCTTCAGTTATGTTGTAAAGAGGGTTGACCCGACAACACTTTTGTAAAACGCACATAACTCATTAACAACAATAAATTAACATGTTTCTTACAAGGGGATTTGGAGCCTTTTCAATCCCTTTTCAGTACTCTTGATAATTTTGCCTCTTTCTCTGGTTGTAAGATAAATGTGTCCAAGTCTGAAGCCATTCATATTGGTATAGGTAGTTTGAAAGATTTTTGTCCCTTTGAGGAAGCCGGTCTGAAATGGAAATCCAACACTTTCAAAACATTGGGGATTAATTTTTTCTCTGAACACTAATTCTCTTTATGAGCTAAATTTTATCACCAAACTTCATCAGATTGAGCAAACCCTTAATTGTTGGAGGCATAGAAACTTATCTCTTTTGGGCAAAGTTGCTGTTATAAATCATTGTTGCTACCACATCTTCTCTATCTTTTTTCAGTGCTTGTATTGATACTCCTAAAACATTTTTCAAGAAAACCGTCTTTTTTATAACTCTATTTGGAATGGTGGTAATGATAGAGTTAACTGGTCAAGAAAATCAATCACTGTAGAAGTTGGCTATCAATGGTATCGATTGCGCCATACGACATACTTTAGTAACTTATTCAAGCATGGTTTGTAACCGTTCAATTGACTTTATGTTGTGATCATTTAATATCGTGGTTCCGAACACAGAGAGCACTGAAGCAGTTGACCTAGAAACAATCGATTTTGACGTCCCACTACATGTAGTACTACGGTGAATGGAGATGAGAGAATAAACTTATATCAATATCAACTGGACTTTATACCGTAGTTCTACAATTTGAACTTTAAAATCTACTAATATTGTTAAAACACACGACAGTGGAATTTTTCAATTTGTTCAGTATTATAAAGCATGATCATGATATTATGCGCTAGTGTGTGTTTCCTGGGCGTGTTTATGTTATCTTAGATATAGGTCTACATGTAATTCATTTGTAAAATGCTGAATATTTTGTAATGGTGTCATCTTGTATAATTATGGTCCACCTGTTTTTAGCCCTTTTTAATTAATAGAAGCTCGATTATTCTCATTTGATGTTTGATTTATTTGAGTTCATTGATCATAATTTATGGCAATGATAGTTGCAAAATAGAACAGTTTGTAACCTATGATTTACAAAGTGCGCATGAAAAAATACCATACCCTATTTTAACACCACAGAATGTATATTCGTACTTTTTTGGTGGTATATATATCGAACATAGTTATATAAGTTATATAGTAATGTGAAAGTAGTATTTCTAGTATTTGAGCGTGCACGTATTATCTAAAATCTATTGTTTAGCGTGCGGGTTTAGATAATGTATTGTTTAGCGTGCATGTTTATATAAACCTGCACGCGAAGTAGTTCGCGAAAATAATGCACGTAACGGGAGAAGAATACATAACGATGAATAGAAACGGGCACTAGAAGTATATATCCAAATACCTGTACAGTACAGTTAATAAAAGAACATTCATTGGAGGGATTAGAAATGATTATGCAACAATTGCTCAGTACCGGTATGTTATTATATTAAAGATGAGGGCAGCAAGATGCATTGCTACAGGCGGCGATCACGTAGAATGAAGGGGGCTCAGTAGTCGTGTTCACACAGTCGGACTTAAAGCACTTATTACCGGTCTTAAATTACGTCGGTAATAGTATCGGATATAAGTGGCAGTGTGAATTAGCGTCGGATATAACTACATGTATATCCGACGTAATGTGCTTTAAATCCGACATTTTGTTCACACAGTCGGACTTAAATTACGTCGGTAATAGTATCGGATAAGTGGCAGTGCCTCATTTCAAATATATAGTTTTAGTTTTGGTTTTGGTTTTGGTCACGTGGTTTCCTATTGTCCTGCCTAACCACTTGAATCACAAGATATCGAACTCATTGTTTCTACCTTTTGTTTAAAACTAAACATTTGTGGCAGGTAGTTTCGGTTTTGGTTTCAGTTTCTTATAAGTGGTGTGACAAATAAAATTACAGGATTTTCGAGTTACGTGATCTAAGTATACAAAAGAAATGTTTAAATTTCGCAGTGCAATATTCACGAGCAGAGAAGTCGAACAAAGCAGTCTACATTTGAAAGCATTGATTTAGTTTGAAAGCATTGACAAGAGACTACGAAATCAGCCTAAGCTGATTTCACTGTGAAAATATATAGACCATCGAAATATTTGCATTCGACATTACAAAAGGGCAACTATTGTAATTGTATAGGTGCTATAAACAAAATCGATTCATGTCCTTAATCCCATGTACCAGAATCGATGGAAGGCCATTATATGACCTCTAATAACCTAATAACCTAATGACTTTTACTGAAGCAATTTTACTGCAAAAGTAGAAGATAGAGGGGAGAAGAGATGTGTGATGTGTGTGTGTGTGTGTGTGTGGGGGGGGGGGTGGAGGGCAAGGGGGATATGGGCCGGGAGAGAGAGAAACATATGAGAGAGAGCATTGGAAGTGAAAGAGAAAGGGAGGAGAGCTCGAGATGAAGATATCGAATGTAGGGGAGGAGGAGGGGAAAGGGGTAATTTAGGGAAGATGTGGTTATATAGGGAGGGAGCCCCCTCTTAAAGAGGTATGGGTTGTGCTTCCGGGGATAATAAACTAATTCATAATCAAATCATCTCCATGCATCGTTTATGTTTCATACAAACAAACAAATCCCCCCACCCCACACCATCCTTCAATATACGCGCATGTATATGATTTCTAGGCCTACATGTAGAACTCGTGAGTGTAATATGCCACCTACCGTCGACAGAGAGCATCAACTGTCGTCCGCGGATAGATTTCCGATATCAATCATGATAATAATTATGTTAGCACAATAGGCTATTGTATACTTCTGGTTATATACCCTATACTGTGTCCTCCCAGCATAATAGTGTTATGATTACAGACCAGATCAGCTCTACTTTTTAATCCCTTGATTTTTGGTTTCTGAACAAAAGAGAAACCAAAACTATATATTTGAAATGAGGGAGTGTGAATGAGCGTCGGATATAAAACAAATTACTATATCCGACGTAATGTGCTTTAAATCCGACAATTTAAAGCCGAAGATGACCAGGGTTAAGAGCTGTTAAGACCGATCGAAACGTTACGTCCGGTAATAGTAATTACGTGTGGCCATGCAGCACTATTGGGCTGTCGGATATAACTGTGAGTATTATCACTCGCGCAAAATTTTAAGCAGAGTCATAGGCGTAGATCCCGGGGGGATGGGGGGGGATAACCCCCAATATTTTGCCAGGGGGATGGTCCATACAATCATCCCCCCCATGTTGACTCCTGATAATGCCACATAACCTCATATTTGCACATTTTTTTTTTTTTTTTTGCATATTTTCGCGAGCTTCGCGCGCATTTATTATACTTTTACACCATTATTTCATCAGTTTAGCTTCAAAATAGCAACATTTTTCGCGCGCTTCGCGCACAATTGAACCAGACACTTATTCTGTCGTCAAAAGGTGCTGGATTGACTATACTTGACATTTTTTTTCCAACTCCACCCCCCATTTCAAAAAGAAATCTACGCCACTGAGCAGAGTAATTTACTGTGTTATGTCATCATGGCTGCAGCTGCAAATATTAATATAAATAAACGCAATAGAGGAGGTCAATTGGAATGACAAGGAAACATTGGCTATCCTTAAAATTTGGAGAGACATGGAAAGTATTTCTGGGATAAAAAAAAAAAAAAAGCGTTGGGGGAGATAGCCACGCTATTACATGACAAGGGGGATTCCCCATACGGTCAGGGGAGCAGATACATGCTAAGATAAAGGCACTGAAAACTCTCCATCGCACCCTCCATGATCGGGTGAAAAGTTCAGGCGCAGGAGCAATTGACCATCCTTATTGGGATGACCTACACGAGTTTCTAGGGGGGGTAGCAAATGTAAACCCTCCAGAGGGCTCAGTGGGGGGGCAGTATGGCCCTGGATGGAGATGGAGATGACATTTATTAAGCCATAAGCATGATAACAGAAAGGCATGCAATTGGATTTTATAAGATGATTGGGGGGTCCCAAATATACGGAAAGAAAAATAGGGGGTGTCATAAAATATTTTTGATGACCAAAATGTAGGGAGTCACAACACAACATGACTACAGATAGTGTGTTTATTTTATTCCAAAAGACTGATGCCTGTTTGGGGGCGGTGCAAACGGTGGGGGTCATAAAATCTTTGCTGACGAAATAGGGAGGTCGCAATTTTATTGAAGCCGACTTTTTGTAAATTTGGGACCCTCCCAAGAAAAAAATAGCATAATGATGGGAGTCATTGTTATTTTTTATTTTTGTCATTTTTTCAAAGATGTCCACCATGTAGGGCTTACATGTATAAAATGCGATATAGAGCTAAGTCTACTGTAAAATGGGACTACTTTGTCAAACTAAAATAATAATAACAACAACAACAACAACAACAACAACAACAACGACAACGACAACAACAACAACAACAATAATAATAATAATAATAATAATAATAATAATAATAGAACCTACATAAATACAAAATTGGTCTGAATTTTGGAACTTTTGAATTTGCATTTAAAAACAGTAAAAACAATTTTGTATTGTTGTGTATTCAGAAATCGATGCATTTCTTTTGATTTCACGAAGGAACTCTTGATAAACTTGGTGCTATCCCCGGGGTGCTATCATTGATTTGCATGTACAGCCCTCTTCCCTAATAGTGGCGCAAATGTGATTTTACTCTTTCGTTGTTAACTAAACATATCTCGAGATTATAACAAACAAATTGAACAGAACAAACGGCAGTTGAGAGATAAGACTGCGCCCTTGACGTTGATATAAGCGCAGTGATTTATAGTGCGCTACGCACAGGCACAACGCCTAGACGTTGATCCACAAGCCTCAGCACACTTTACAGGTTGTCGCTGACCACTATGGCCCCACATCATTCCATAAACCATTAAACAACAATTCAGGGACTTTGCTGCTTCAAGAGCGCACACCCAAGACATTCCACATACCCATCGCAACCAGGATCAGCTCCCCGAGTTTCGTACGGGTTACAACGAGACAAATTAGCAGTGAGTTCCTTGTCCAAGGGAATTTCAAGCTAACTCAAATTTTCCACGAGAGCATACTAGGCACAACCAGGGTTCGAACTCGCAACCTCTCGCACCATAGTCGAACGCTTTATCGATTGAGCTAACTTGACTGCTAATAAGCACACTCATTGTTCGCCTTGTTGGCGCAATTCAAAAGGAATAAGTTTGGACAACTCAAAAATAGTATAAAAGTTGCCAAAACAAAATTCATTTTAGTTATCCGAACTTAAAAATGCTGAAAAAGCTCAAAAGTTCCGTCAACTAATCAACTTTGTTGGCATTACTTAAAAAGTTGATGTAAGTCGTTGCGTCAACTTTTAAGTAATGCCAACTTCTGAATTCAAGTTCAGGGAACTTAGAAAAATAAACAAGGTTCAAAGAACCAATTAGTTGAGTTATTGTAACTCAACATGTAAGTTGATGTAACTCGTTCATATTAAGTTATGGTAACTTATTGTTTTGAGTTATTCCAATTTGGTACTTTGTTACTTAATTCACGTAATTGGATCATTTTCTGCACAATTAGCAGTATTCAAACATTTATTTTTGTAATCAGTGCATAATTTTGTATACTATAGCACACCTCTAGAAAATTATGCTAACCTAGGCTAGTTTCATTTTCTGAGTTGTAACAACTCAATAAAGTAAGTGCAAATGAGTGCGACCAACATAATGATATCGAGTCAGCGTTACTCAAAATTGTACGCGTTGGCATTACTCGGAAAGTTGACGCAACGACTTACATCAACTTATTGAGTAATGCCAACGAACAATTTCTATGAGTGCATTATGTCACAACAGTATTTTCTAACTGCCAAAGAGGGCGCTTTTTAGTTGCACATTTTTTTTGTTGACGGTAATATCTATGAGTCAACAAATCAGCTGATCGATCGGATAAGGTTGAGATATGTCAGGAAATATACTATACAAATGCTTAGTTTGAGATCTGGAAAGCAGGAAAGTTGAAATTGCCGTTATAAATACTGGTACATTACTGTATATTGAATAAATAGGGGCCTATGTTTTGTAACGTTAAATATTTTTGTGTATGAGTCAACAATCAGCTGATCGCGTTATGGGTTTAATTTCAACATGTTTAATGTCATGAGAGTTGTTCGTCTAATCATCATGTCAATAACATTTCACTTTTAAATGAACATGTTTCCGACGCATGTTTTGTTTATCAATTTTTTGATGAAGTAGGCCTAGGCCTATTCTGAAGAGAATTGTGTGGAATTATTTCCCGGACTTTTATAAATTCCCACATTTCCTCTGGATTTATTCAAAGTAATACAGACAATCCAGGGAGACGGGCGTGTCATTAAATATGCGATAAAAATTTTCACATTTTTGATAAAACATCACAAAGAAGTTTAAATCATTAGCATTTACAATTACGAAATAAATATAATAATTTTGTGAAGGAAAAAAACAGGATCATTGAGCTTAATTCAGTCCAGGCCGTTGTACAATTAAAATCTAAGAAATACATTAATGTCATGAGAGTCTATTGTGTATTTCTCTGCGATTCTCTTTACGCATGATTTTGCAAGCAACTATTCCAGAAAAATACAGCGCTATTTTTTTTGGAATTAAAAAAATATTATCCTGTTTTCCTAAATGAAATATAGCTAAATCATAATCCTTTTTCTAACTAGCAATGAAATTCAAATTTTAATATTTGGTCAATTTTTGACAATAAGGGCCAAAAACATGCGTGACAATCAAGCCCAAAATAATACTTGTACAAAGACTAATTTCAAGTTATATTCTACATTTCGAAAAACACATTTCCTTATCTTTTTCACAACAAAATATCAAAATAAAGTTTTTATTAAAGATCAAAATTTTGAATACTTAGACTTGTGCCAAGTCTTAGAATTTTGTGACCAAAATTGTAAGAAAACATGCAAAATTCATGTTTTGGACCCATTTCCCAAATTGTAAAAATATTAAAATGTTTAAAATTTAACTTTTATTGCCAGTCAGAGCTAACTAAAGGATCTGTCTGTAGCTATGATTCATTTGATAAAACAGGATAATGTGTTTTTAATTCCAAAAAATTAGTGCTGTATTTTTCTGGAATCGGGAGTAATCATACCAGAAAATTTTACAAACTTAAGATTTAAATTTTATCTCCCGCGCAAACACAAAAATGGTGAAGCATTTTTGATTTTGTTGGCGAAGTGCGCGGGGTGGGTTTGTTTGTTTGTGTCAAAATGTTTCATAACATTAAATTTCGGGTCACTTAATAAAACTGAGTCACGAGAACGTTTTGAAAATGTTTTGTAAGAACGGACGAGAAACATGTATTTTTTTTTACTCGGCCTTATAAATGTTTGAATTTTTTGCCAGAAGTTCAAAAAATAGTTAGTTTATCAATATCAACACATAATAAAATAACATTGTTAGAATGTTTTCTTCTTCTTCTTCTTCGTTAATACTGCTTAACTTCCCTTGACGAGATAACACAAGCAGGGGATTTGCAACACCTTTAAAACAAACGTTTTTAGAACGTTTTTATACCCTTCAAATACGATATTAATTTTGAACGTTTTATTTCAACCTAGTGAATGGTTTCGAAAACGTTTTGCGTTTGCTGGGCTAATTCAAGGAATCGTTCACTTCTGAATCGTGATGAATGTTCTTTTTTGGATAATTTCCAGAATAGCGACATTGAGAGAGAATGTTATTAGTTCACTCACCTCGATGAGACAATTGAACAACTTAGCCATGACCCTCGCTTGATATTAAAGATATGATCCGATATTGAACTATTTATTATTAGTGATTGACAAGTTTGATGAACAACATCTTGTTCGGAGGGTTTCTTACGCAATTATGTGTGGATGAATTTAATAAGAATTGCAGGGCAACATTACACATTTACTTGCTTCCTTCACAACTTGTCATTTTGTATATTACGTTTAAGGGACTCCCTTGAACTGGCAATGTTATCCTGGCAAGAGGTAGAAGGTTGGATATGAGGTGCATGTGTTGGGTTCATAATGGTATTAAGAATATCAAATGAAAGTTCATACAATAGCACCTATGGGCATCTGCAGAAGGGTAGCGATGTTGACCTTTTGTGCTTGCTTCACACCTTGCTTGCTTGCTTGCTTGCTGGCTACGTCAGCCCATGTCGGCTGTAGCCCTCCTCATGAAGCTTCCATTGTTCTCTGTCTTGTGCTATCCTAGCCCAGGTTGTGCCAATGTAGGATGTGATGTCGTCCCGCCATCTGCGTTTTTGTCTTCCCCTTCTCCTTCTGCCTGTTCTAGGTTGCCACTCTGTTAATCGTTTTGTCCACCTGTTATCATTTGATCTTGCTAGATGTCCTGCCCATCTCCATTTTACCTCCTTTATTTTCTCCAGAATGTCCTTGACTTTGGTTTTATTTCTTATAAGCGCGTTCCTGATTTTGTCCCGTATGGTGATATTCAGCATTCTTCTTTCCATTGCACGCTGTGCTGTTATCAGTTTTTGCTCTAGGTATTTAGTTGTTGTCCACGTTTCGCAGCCGTATGTCATTGTTGGTAGCACACACTGATTGAAGACCCTCTTCCTTAATATCATTGACAGTTTTCTATCACACAGTGTCTTTATATCTGCCAAAGCAGCTCCAGCCAGCCTTAATTCTGATTAGTACTTCCTCTCTCGTGTTGTCTTCCAGCTTCACAGTCTGGCCAAGATATTTGTAACTTTCTACTTTTTCTATCACATCATTTTCAACTACAATGGGCTCATTTGTTTCGAAATTTGTCATGAATTTTGTATTCCCTTTGTGTATTTTTAGACCGATCTTCTTGCTTTCACTGCTTCACACCTTACTCGTTTATTAAACATTCATGCAAGAGGCATTTTTGAAAGGCTAGCATCGGGCGACGGCGGTAGATGCCGGTAGATGCAAGTATAAATACAACATGATTCAAGTGTATAATCCTTTACAATCATGATAATCTTTAGGTCCGAGAAGTGTGAAAGTTTGTGAGTGATGTTCTCTACGTCAGTTAATACCATTAAATACTCGGACAAGAATCCAGAATCAACAGTCTTTTGACAGCAACGGTTGGGTACGGTAAACATTCTCTAAACACTAAATAAAAAAGACAGATTTGCACTGCAGACCTTTGGTTTAGGCCACGCACACAGAATATTCTGTTACTCCACGACGTAAACACAAATATTCGAACAAAAGTAATAACACTTTATTCATTACACGCCTCCGAATGGTTGCCCGTTGTTTGGCTGGCCGGTTGTTTCGTTGTTTGGCTGTCCGGGTAGCGAAACCAAATTAATTAATCCACTATGCAGATCCAACGCAATAACCAATCAAACTTGTTATGGTGATAGCATATGGTTGCCTGATGTGCTGTATAGGTTTGTGTCGTGTTATTGGCATATTTATGAATATTAATGAGCTCATTTGCACAATTTGCGCGCATTTTCATTAATCCACTCTGCAGCTAAATAGCAAAGACCGATCAACTTCAAACTTGGTATGGGGGTTGTATATGGTGACCTGATGTGCCGTATAGTTTTGTGCCATGTTGTTTGCATATTTATAAATATCAATGAGCTTATTTGCATTATTGGCTACATTATCATTAATCCACTCTGCAGCTTAAACGCAATCACCGATCAAATTCAAACTTGTGATTGTATTATGGTGGCCTGCTGTGCTGTATATGTTTGTGTCATGTTATTTGCATATTTGTCATTATTAGTGAGCTTATTTGCATATTATTTGTATTTGCAAAATGTTTGTTATTTACACAACTTTGCTTGGGGCCAGCTTATTTACGAACCGTGTAATTCTAGTTAAGATGAGCGATCGACCATCACCCATTATTAAACAAACAAAAATCGACATTGTTCATGTTGTTCAATCTGGCCAAAGTTACGTCGTCTTTTTGCAACCTTTGTCACGGCAAAGCAGTTCAAATCCAACCTTTTTTTAAATGTCCCAGTTTGAGCATAGCTTAATGACACATCCAATCACAACTTGATGCTCGATTTTGGACATGAAACATTTCCGCCATTTTTAACCCTAAACATGCAGTAATTAGTCGCAGACAACAAGATAAAGAAAATTTATATAGACTGTTGTTAAAACTTTTTTGAAAAGTAAATATTATATGAACAAAATGAGTTCAATAAAGCACAAACATTCCTAATTTGGATCAAGTGGTTCCCAGGGTAATCATTTTCAATTTAAAATATCAAACAGCATCAACTGATCGTCTATATAAATGATGAAACCTGTTGATACTAGACGTCAACCATATCAATACGTCAGGACAACCTTACAAATACCCATGCAGCGCAATATGATCATGTTATAACATTAAGTCTCTGTCATTTGAGAAATATTTGAAAAGTAAAGAAACACAGCGAATGATTATAGCCCAAGTAATCATACGATATAGACAATTTGACATTCAAAACTGTGGCGATTTAAAAGACAAAACCCTCTTCAGCCAAGGTCACGAATACACAATGCAAAAGCATGGTTGAAGGCGACATCTGTCTGAAGTTCCAGTTTGTTTATTTATAACAATGTAAACGTATCAAAAGCAAAGACCCTCCAACTCTAGTTGCTCTTGTTGTGTATCATGTCATTTATACGAATCTGAAAAAATAAAACCAATAGGTGCGAAAACTGTATTGGTCATTTTGCAGGAGCAGTAGCGTAGAAATTTGAGATGTTGGAGAGACAGGAATATTCATCATCATCCATCCTAATGATAATTTACCTGAATCTTTTTGACCAATGGTCATCCACCCAGCTGAATACCAACGTATACACTCATAGAAATTGTTCGTTGGCATTATTAAAGTCGTTGCGTCAACTTTCCGAGTAATGCCAACGCGTACAATTTTGAGTAATGCTGACTCGATATCATTATGTTGGTCGCACTCATTTGCGCTTACTTTATTGAGTTGTTACAACTCAGAAAATAAAACTAGGTTAGCATCATTTTCTAGAGGTGTGCTATAGTATACAAAATTTTACACTGATTACAAAAATAAATATTTGAATACTGCTAATTGTGCAGAAAATGATCCAATTACGTGAATTAAGTAACAAAGTACTAAATTGGAATAACTCAAAACAATAAGTACCAGTAACTTAATATGAACGAGTAACATCAACTTACATGTTGAGTTACAATAACACAACTAATTGGTTCTTTGAACCTTGTTTAGTTTTCTAAGTTCCCTGAACTTGAATTCAGAAGTTGGCATTACTTGAAAAGTTGATGTAAGTCGTTGCGTCAACTTTCCGAGTAATGCCAACGCGTACAATTTTGAGTAATGCTGACTCGATATCATTATGTTGGTCGCACTCATTTGCGCTTACTTTATTGAGTTGTTACAACTCAGAAAATAAAACTAGGTTAGCATCATTTTCTAGAGGTGTGCTATAGTATACAAAATTTTACACTGATTACAAAAATAAATATTTGAATACTGCTAATTGTGCAGAAAATGATCCAATTACGTGAATTAAGTAACAAAGTACTAAATTGGAATAACTCAAAACAATAAGTACCAGTAACTTAATATGAACGAGTAACATCAACTTACATGTTGAGTTACAATAACACAACTAATTGGTTCTTTGAACCTTGTTTAGTTTTCTAAGTTCCCTGAACTTGAATTCAGAAGTTGGCATTACTTGAAAAGTTGACGCAACGACTTACATCAACTTTTTAAGTAATGCCAACAAAGTTGATTAGTTGACGGAACTTTTTGAGCTTTTTCAGCATTTTTAAGTTCGGATAACTAAAATGAATTTTGTTTTGGCAACTTTTACACTATTTTTGAGTTGTCCAAACTTACTCCTTTTGAATTGCGCCAACAAGGCGAACAAGTCATTTCTATGAGTGTAGCAAGGCAACATCTAACGAAAAGCGAGTTTTTCTGGTTGAGCTGATTTAATGAATCCCGGGAATTAATCTCAATTTTAGGTACCTGAAAGTACATTTCTTGAAGCATATCCAGCCCTGGAGTATTTTGCCCACTATCAACACTACCAACCCCCTTACTTCTCCTACGTTAGGTAAGCCCTGCAATCCCTCACCCACTGTATTTACATTGTGTAAAATAAGCGACAATGCGTTCCTTTTCTATTTGTTATCACTATGAATTGAGAGAGCATTTATGGTTATCATTATAAATAGCTTCTAGTGCGGAACCACCAGGTTTCCTGTGTTAAAAATAAATGCAATGAAATGTGTGGGAGGGAGGGTCTGGGAACAGCCTTAAAGTCGTTCCAAGTTTAGTCAGCCTGCCTCACAAAGTTCAGTATGTGAGCTGGCAGTTGTCCATTCAAAACTGCATTGTATTGAACTTTCTCAAACTTGCATGTGCAAAATGTGCATCAGGGTGAATCACAATTCTGCTCAAAAAGATTGGTCCTTGCACTGGATGAGAGGTTAGAAATATGCTTTGTCCAGGTCAGCTTGCTGTCGACTGTATAACTCCCAGTATCTCCTCCTCTTTCTTGATATTGTCATTGCCTTACATTTCGATAGCTCGAAGGTCACCTTCCATCTGTCTGTCCAAATCCTCATTTCCTCCAGGTCTCTGTTCTCAAGCTAGCAGTAACGATCTCACAAAACAAGAGGTCGAGTTGGTTTTCACACTCATCACCAAGGCATCGATGAAGACAAAGAACAAAAGTGAGCCCAATATTGACCCATGGGGAACTGATGCATTGATGTAGAAAGTACTTGATGACTGTCCAGATAAGAAAACTTTGATAGAACGATCTGTCAGGTAGCTCCTAATCCAGGTGAGCAGCTTGCCGGATACTCCTTTTGTCAGGAAGTGGAAGTGGTCATACGTACAGCCTGTCTCAAAAAAAATTGTGCAGGTAATTAGCGCCCTCTATGGCAATTAGACAATATTGGTGTGACATAATGCTTACATCAACGTCAAAGGCGTAATCTTAGCTCTCAAATGCCGTTTGGTATGTTCAATTTGCTTATTTTAATCTCGAGATATGTTTAGTTATTCAAAGAACTCAAATATTATAGTTGAGTGAGTTCTTTACTAACGGAGTTCTAATATAGAAGGTCCTAACAGGGACGAAAGCAAGAGACCAGGTTGCAATATAGTAGAAATGTTGGCACGACAACATCATGAACATAATTGAACCAACTTTGATTTGTTATTTCATACGGGGATGTGCTACGCATACCTTCGAATGTTGCCTTTCTCTATACCTACTTTTTGCCATCCATCAGTATGTCACAAAAATGGTCCCAAACGCACCCACACATGACCGGGTCGCATTGGTCTCCGCCCAACGATATACCAAAATTGCTGAAAAGGTACCCCAAAACCATGTCACATCCCCATACACCTTCAACCAGGAAGAACATCCCCCAGCCAAAATGGTCTCATTCCGTGTGACTAAGTTCAATTGCCCCTATTCAACACTCATGGCTCAGAATTTGACTAGAGCATGAGTTTTTGTACCCAACACATTCAATGAATGTACAAACATGTGGGGTTTCAAAACATAATAAGATGAGTCCGCTCTGACAAAATTAAATTATTTTAATATGCAGTTTTAAGTGCGACCTTGCCTATCATGTTTTCGTTATTTGAATTTATTTGTTTTGTTTTATTTATTTATACTTAGGCCTATTCATTTTTTAAATAATATTTATTTTTCTTCCCTTTTCAAAGCTTTTTGGGTCGCAAAGTAACGGCATTCGTTGAGACCCTCGCTCGCACTGCTTAATTCATTGAACCTGTTACAAATTGTTCCATTTCAATTCTCCCCTTCTGTTAAGGGCTGGGGTATGAACGTTTGGACAATATTTATTTTGGGACATCAGAGCACATCAGACATATCGAATTGCATTCTGAATACGAAGAATGTCATTCTGATATCAAATAATTTTCATTTTTTGAAATTCGCAATTTAATACACATTTTTATGGCAAATCATTAAAATTGATATTTTTGATATTTAACAGTACTTGAAGTAAACTTTATAAATCTGATGATTTATACTTAAAGTGTATGTAGGTGGGATGAAAAGCCGACGATCAATTGAAAATTTTGACCTTTCGTATTGAAGATATGGATTTTTTCCCAAAACACCAAAAAAAAAATTAGGTCTTTTTGGGAAAAAATCCATATCTTCAATATGAAAGGTCAAAATTTTCAACGACCGTCGGCTTTTCCTCCCTGCTACATACACTTTAAGAATATATCATTAGATTTATATAATTTACTTCGAGGACTGTTATATATCAAAATTTGAAAAATATCAAATTTTTATAATTTGTCATAAAATTTGTGATTCAGAATGCAATTCGATAGGTCCGAGGTGCTCTCATGTCCCACAAAAAATACTGTCGAAACGCACTAAACGCTCATTTTAGATCCCTTAACCTCTCGTCTTATTGTAATTCCAAAACTTCTTTAACATGTTCAAACTCTGTTTTTGTAATTTCCTGGCAACCCCTTGTTTTTCAAATTTACAAATTTCTCCTGGTTCGGGATTCGCGCATAAATTCCCATAATCCACATTTAATGGTATAGTCATTTGTCAAAAACACTTCATGAAATAAAAACTAGCCGTGAAATAGATGATCTAATTGCAATGCTATGGCTTTTATAATGGGTTCTATTTCTGCTGAATTACAGGTCAATTGATCAAGGTTGATTCTCCCTCGATAGTATTCACTCATTTTCATACCAAGTCCCGGGGGCACTCCCAATTTGGAGATGACGCGTATGTATAGGGCTGTTAAGACCCCCTTTTCACCGTCGCTGTCACCCAAAGACCCCCCCCCCCGGGACTGAAGTAAATACTTTGTGCATCTTTTATCAATTTGTTAAAAAATAACACTCCCCTCATCAAAACTTGATTATCAGATGATTTTAGACAGAGTATCCAGGGGTTCAGAGATTCTCGGTCCGTTTATGCTATTAGTTACTAGTACTTTGGAATCTCACTGGTGCTAAATTTGTTTTATACTGCCTCTTTGCATGGGAAGGCAGTGATACGACCATGCGAGTCTTTGCTGAGGTAAATTCTCTCATCAAGTGTTTCTTGAATACAGTGACACACAGTAACCTTCATGGAATATGAGTTATACACTTTAATAATATCCGTAGTAGCAAAATTAATTCAAATATTTATCAATAAAATAATATAAAACTCAATTATATGCACCTGTAGCTCACAATGGCATTTTAACCTTGTCTTATTATGCTTATTCCGTCTCCTACTGGTAGCACTGGTCTCAGCAACACAAGTAATTACAAATAAAGAGGCATTGAACTTCTGTTGTCTGAAGCTATGACTTTGTGAATAACTTGCATCCAGACGAATATTCATTGCAAAAGCAAAACTACAAAATAATTTAGTTCATTAATTGAATACATAAATCCAAAACCCACCCAAGTCCATGGGAAGTGATTTTGAGAAAAAAAACCCGTGTATCATTTTAATTCCTTCAGTTAGATTTACCTGGTCAATATGGTAAGTTGTACGTGCAAATGGGTGGGTTAAACTGTATTAGGTATGACGATTAGCATTTCAGGGACTTCGTGGGGTTCATTTTAAATTCTGGACTTGGGTGGTTTTTTGAATCATATACAAAGACAATAATGTTGGAATGAGATTACCACTAGTAAGATAATACAAAATAAAGCACACAGTTATGTATATATGATAAGCATTCTGCCATGTAATATAAACCACACACTTTCTTTGATTAAACCCTTTTTTTTTCAAAAGTCACTCTCCAGCAATGAAGATGTTACAAGTGGACTTTTATACATACTGGATTTCAATCAATGTGTTACAAGACTCAAATCATGGACTTGGGTTGATTCTTTCATACATGCTATTTCTTACATGCTCAATAGACACCGAGGATGAATTTGAGTTGTTCTTTCAAACATATGACAGGCCTATGTATAGCAACCCTTTCCCATGCTTAACTCAATTTGGCCAAAGTATGGACTTGGGTGGCTTTTGTATTCATATGTTCAATTATAGCGCGCACACTTACATTTCAAGGCCAATCTATCCGCATGTCAGAACGTTCATCCAATACACTCATGTCGAGGAACATAAACTCGTGCTCACAATTTATTTGAAGTTGTCATTTTTTCGCTCAGGTACACCTGAGTGAATATATACATTCAGTTTAGACCTTGAAATAAAATTTGACCCTTGAACCTAAGTAGCTCCAAGTCGAGCTTCTTTTGCAAATGCTCTTGCTTTGTAATCACTAAAAATATTTTGTAGAATAATGCATGATATCTCAGTAATAGAAATATGCACTAATGCAGACTACTGCCAGCTCCTAAAATAACCTCACTCCTCATGACATAGTTCATAAATATATGCAGCAGTGAGATTTCTAGTTTGAGGTGGGGATATGATATTAGCCTCATTCCACATGAAATTATTTATAAGACTGTGTTCTGTAGCCCATAGTGGAGGGATTTGTTACCTGGGAATGATAATCAGTTTCAATATTATGAGTGTTGACAGATTGATAGTGTAGTGGTCTGGAAGTTGAAGTTGAAGTTTAATAACAAGTTACAAACTGTCCATGAACAGATTTTGTTTTATGTACAAAGTCAGCTAGCTAGGTCAGCCTGCATAGTCAATTATACCAAGTTACCAAATGTCCATGAACTTCTTAAATTTGCAATGAGAGATAAGTAAGGTGTTCTGATTGTTCTGGATTTGCCAGAAGTTCACAGTGGTAATCTCATCCACACTATATACACAGTAGTCATCTCATTCACACTCTACACAACAGCCTTCCACAGCATCATCTTCAAGAATCAAGACCAACAGAAATTGGAATATTCCGCAGATACAAATTTATATCCAGCAGCATCTTCAACGCCAACAGATTGAAATATCCCACAAACACAAATTTATCAAGTTTAAACCATTTTGGGTAAAATGGCATCTTAAATAGAACAGAGCACATTGGAGCTAAGGGCTTAAATTATTTTTTTTTTGTAAAAATGATGCATTGGTGATAAAGTAGTGTAATATCTAAATTGTATTATTTAGATCGTTAACATGTACAACTTAAACTTTACTTTTTATTTTCATGGGTAACATTCAAGTGCATAGGCCTACATCACTAAATGTGACATAATATGTTAAAGGAGTATTTCACAATCCTATAGCATACACTTTTTATGACATATCCAGGAGCAAAAGCTTAAATCTCACAACTTCAGTTGATCAGATTGTTTGTTTGCAAGAATAAAATAAGCATGTACGCTTATCAATCAACATCAAAATTGATGAGTACTGGTATCATTTTGATACAGCCTCTATGTGTATTTATATGCCCCATATGCCACTTGCTGTGTTGTAATTTGGCGAACAAGTTTGACGATATGCTTGCTAAACGAATTAATCGGCAAGAATTATTTTATACAGAAACAGTTCTGCCAGAGTTTTCCAGTGGTATAAAAATGATAAAAATCTGAATATTTCTGTACAAAGTGTGGATCACGGAATGCCCCTTTCAAATTGTGTTGAATTGATGTCCAAATTAGTGCACATCATTGAAATTACATACATGTTTGTAAATTACTTTAGTACGTATAACTTTGGGTTTACTTTTCATTACCATTATATTACATGTACATGTTGAAGTGTTTAAAAAAATCCAATATGGGGTGGGGCCTACATAATACACAAAATAGACCTACGTACACCATCGAAACCTGTTTCTTACTTCATATATGTTGTGTTATACTCTGATCAGCTCATAATAGGCGGGACTCATAACATTGTGGATTGATATACATGTAGAATGGCATACACACACACAGCTGGGCGCAGCACCTACGCGAACTGCGCTTTGCATATTGCGTGAATGACACATGCTTTTGTGAATTTACGCGCGGCGTAATTTGGAACTTTATTGACTTGCGCAGTAACAAAAAACGAATAATTCCCGCCTATTAAGAGCTGATCATAGTATAAATATATAGAATAACATTAAAGCTATGGTACACTTTTTTATAACAAGAAGTTTATTAGTAGGCCTACATGAATTACCACCGACCTACATTGTACAACCATGTTTTCCAATCATGCCTGAGCACTCCCTTTTAAAGGGTTTTTTTATTTTAGATGATTATTGACTGGATGTAAATGAACTGTGCCGCTGGTAATTAGACCATAGGGTCATTCTGTGTCAGATCACGGGTTACATCATGGTTACATCTTATTCATAGGTACCTCAAGTTGGTGCTACATGTATCTGATTTTGATAGCGCTAGTCAAACACCTTTTAAACCAATCAATAATCCTATTGTTGAAGAGGAAAGTAAGCTTTTACCTATACATTTTAAATAGCTCTAGTCGTTGTTTGCTTTGGCTAAATCCTGTTCAAGTGGCCGGTTACAAAGCATTGTATTTTGTCTATTGTCTGTCCAAATAACTTAGACACCCGGTTTTTAGGATATATTTCGAAAAGTTTTCACTTTGGCAAAAAGTCATGAAAGAAAAGTTGCTAAACACGGTCAGACCTAACAGAAATTATTAGTAAAGCGATGAAAAAATATTCTTCCTTGTCTACTTTTATTCAATTTTGACCGATTTACAGCAAGATATCTGGGTCCAGCCGAATATTCCTAATGACTTGAAACTTTTGATGGGATAATCTATTTACAGTAAGGGGGGTTTGAACATTGTAGTCATGCATATTGATCAGTGATGACACCCTTTTTCTTTGATCCTTTTACTAATTCACAATAATGGCGGTCTACTCAAATGCATTCAACAAAAGCATGTTTGCAATCACCGCGAGAGGTCGTCTCACACGCATAACAAATACACTACGATCAAATAGGTTGATGACAATATTTGATTGAATGGACTGTGGATTTCGGTGAAGGACACCCGGTTCAAATCCTTTGTTTGGAGCCAATCAATAATTTCATGCACAACCTCTATAACTCAAAAGATGTCACAGTTGGTGCATTATAACAAATGATAGGGCAAGTTACTGTGCGTCTGGAGTGTATTGTGAATTATACTCCTCACCAATAACATCAGAACATTCATAGGGCATACAATTTGTAATTTCTTGGAATTGGGCCAAGCCAAAAGCATGCACAGAACAAGATTCAAATACCACGCCGAATTGTTGTAATTGGTTGAGGGACAACTGGGATCACTGCGTTAATACACTAACAATAAATATACCAATAGAGGTTATCCGTGTTCTATAAGCTGCATATCCTATCAACGACTGCTATACCTTGTTTACAACTTTCAAAAGAAGTACCTGCATGTGCAACCATGACTGTTTCAAAATAGCCCGCCAAGAGTCATGCAGGTAACTCCGAGGTCATGAATTGATTTGTTTTGAATAAGGAATACTACGGGAATCGGCGCCTTTTGTTAGAAGTCACACATGAGTGAAGTGGATAACCTCTATAAGAAACACTGTCTGTATTTTATGAACTGAATTATATTTTTCATTTTTATAAAATGTTTTTGGTGAGGAGTATAATTAATTTACTATTCATCCATTCACTATCCAAAATCACAATACCTACAAATCTGTATAATGAGACCTTCCAAAATAATGGTACCCAACTTCTACCGGATTATTTTTAAAGTGTTGAGAAAAACCTTCCAATTTCAATAGAATTTCTGGTAAACTCTCACTCAATGCTTTGGAAACACAAAAACCCCGTTAGGTCTCAGCGAATGTTAACACTTTTCTTTCATGACTTTCCTTGAAAGTGGATATTTTTTCAAATAAGTAACAAAAACTGGGTGTCTATGTTAATTGGACAGACAATAGGTATGTATAAGAGAATACGCATCCAGCACAAGAACAACTAAACACAATGGGGAATGATGGCTCGCTACGAGAGGAAACAGAATATATTAAATAAGAAAGAATGAACTGTTTACCAACCCAAAGTGTTACAATTAAACAAGACAACAAATAAATACAAATCCCAACCGGCACACAACTCAACATGAAAAAAAAAAAGCAAGGGAATATGCCGGCATGGGAATCGAACCCACGACCTTATATTATACTGGGGAAACGATTAAGCATCAGTAATGATCTACTTCACTTGTGTGATTTCGTAATATTTGTTTGTGTGTATTGTATCCCTCGACTGCTTTACATTAGACCCAGTTTTAACCACCGTTTATCAATGGTAGCTGGTAGCCAAATGGTAAGGCGTCCGTCTAGAGATCGGAAGGTCGTGGGTTCGATTTAATTGTAACACTTTGGGTTGGTAAACAATTCATTCTTTCTTAGGTATGTATAACCTACAATTAACAATGAGAGAACATTTGAAATGATTTGAAATGGCCGCCAATTATGACTGTTTGATATTTATTACCAGCGTTGTGGAAAAAGAGACACATGTAGAACCAAAAAAGGTACCATTTTGTTGAAGGAGCAATGTTCAACGAATCATAGACCCGCATCTGGATATCGTTTGAAGTCAAATGATATACCAATGTAAAGCTTATGATATATATTTTCTAAACACGAAATATAACAAAATTGACCGGGCCGACTTAACGGCTCATTCGTGGTGTACGGTCATATTTGGTTTCTGAGATACTTGAGGCTGAAAAAGCTTAAATTTCAAATTTTAGTCCCGTCGGACATATGGTTGTCGCGTTACGGTACGCCCTTTTTTGGGACGAGTTTGGCCAAAACAAGCATATAGCCTAAGTCAATAATCAAAAGACGATATCTACTCTGTAACCATGGTAACCGATGGGTCAGAACTATTGATAATTTGATACTGGTGTCTTTGGAAAGGTAATTACATAAGCAATCCAAATATTTCATTATTTTTGATGTAGGAGCAAGTTGAGATTGGATGACCTTTTAACCTTAATTTTGACCTTGTATTTGACCTTGTGAACCACATGATCTTGAAATGAACTTGAGTGAAAATTATACCCCAACAAGTTTTCAAGCTACAGGAGGAAGCAGCGCCATTTCTTTGCGAGGATTTTATACGCAAAGGATATTAATGCATTTGTACAGTGGACTTCGCTGAACAAGTGAACAAGTAATGGACATATATCAGCCGTCCAGAACATTACAGCATAACTCTATGATCACCAAGAAGAAGACTGTGATTATATTGTTTGTGCACTAATTGTTCATGTACATGTGTCAATCATATCGTCGGGTGCATCACATACTGGTCTATCTTGAATTTTTTACTTTTCTGAGAAAATTGGAATATACATATTTTTTTACGGAGCTCTTCTAATTCAACAAATTACAGACCTCAATTTTTGCCAAATAATTAGTTATAAAATATTAAAATACGTATTTCACATACTGATCTATCTCGAAAAAAACCACGCATTTAGAGAAAATCGCAATTGAAAATCTTCTTAATAAGTTTACCTTTCTATTATTTAATTAGACTATGAATTTTCATAAAAGTGGTTTCAAATTAAAGCATATACTTAACAGATTTAAGAGGAATATTTGATTATATTTACGTATGCAATATTGCTTAAAACTACACGTAAGTTGTAGTTCTGTATGTGAAATAGTTAATTTCCCGATATCGATTTAAAGTGCATTTCATACTGGTCTATCTCGAGAAGCTTCGAGATAGACCAGTATGTGATGCGTCTAAAGTCACGTCACCGTTCGCGAAATCGAGATAGCCCACAAGATAGACCAGTATGTGATGCACTTTAAATACGATATAGGGAAATTTACTATTTCACATACAGAACTACAACTTTAGTGTTGTTTTAAGCAATATTACATACGTAAATATAATTCAAGATTCCACTTAAATAAATCTTTTAAGTATACACCCTGTCTAAAAAAAATTGTGCAAGTGAAAAGCGCCCTCTTTGGCAATTAGAAAATACCGTTGTGACATGATGCTTACATCAACGTCAAGAGCGTAGTCTTAGCTCTCAAATGCCGTTTGCTCTGTTCAATTTGCTTGGTTTAATCTCGAGACATGCTTAGTTAACGACAAAAGAGTAAAATCACAATTGTGCCACTTTTACTAGGGAAGATGCTTTACATGTAAATCAGTGATAGCATCAAGTTTATCAAGGGTTCCTTCGTGAAATCAAAAGAATGCATCAATTACACAATACAAATTTTTTTACTGTTTTTACTATTTTATCATGATGCAGGAATAATGATTCGCGTTTTCGACAGATTAAAAGAATAAATATTTCACATTCTGCTGTAAATTTAAATCCATGTGCACGTCAACGATTTTATCATGGAAAATACTGTTCTCTTAGTCACTCAAGACATGTTAAAAGACAAACAAATATTGCACACTAAGGTCCATATGCACAAAAGACTTAGACAGAGTCTAAAGTTAGACCTGGTCTAACTGGAATTAAGTTCCATCAGGAATGGTCCTTTAGGCCTACTCTTATTTCCTTCCTAGCGTAGCTAGCACATTCTAAAGATTGTAATGCAACGTTCAAAAATCATGAAAATAATACAAAATAACTTAAGCAAATGTAAAGGAAAATGTCCTTCTCATTGTACTAAATTCCACTTAGACCAGTTCTAACTTTTGACCCAGTCTAACTCTTTTGTGCATACGGACCTTATAGGTTTATATTACTTGTTGGGAGAGAAATTAGACAAAATAATGCACGCGCGCTGATGTTGATGCGAATGATGCGTCTAATGCACGAGCCCCGAAGGGGAAGTGCATTAGACGCATCAACTTCAGCTCATTGATGTACAGCTCTCTTGCCTAGTAAAAGTGACACAATTGTGATTTTGCCCTTTTGTTGTTAAATAAACATATCTCGAGATTGAAACAAGCAAATGGAACAGAGCAAACGGCATTTGAGAGCTAAGACTACGCCCTTGACGTTGATGTAAGCATCATGTCACAACGGTATTTTCTAATTGCCAATTGTTTTTGAGACAGGATGTATGCTTTAATTTAAAACCAACCACTTTCATGAAAATCCATAGTCTAAATTAAATTGTAGAAAGGTAAACTTAATACGAAGATTTTCAATTGCGATTTTCTCGAAATGCGTGATTTTCGAGATAGACCAGTATGTGATGCGTCCGACGGTATTTTACTTTTAATTAAAGAATTAGATTTTGTTAACTCAATCAAACAGTGTATTATTGTTGTGCATTCGTGTGAACTTGGGAAAAAGGTGATTTTGTCACAAGACTATTATTTGCTGAGCTGTGGTAGCTTGCGACTTGCATCTACAAGGCTTCTTTAGCCACTGAAGAGAATATTCCACTTGACTCGGCACTTGACTACCAGATATTGATTGATTGGTTTCGGTCAAGTGACAAAATCTTGTTGGAAGGTCATTGTGCCCCCGGCCTCTGTCCAGGTCGCAGCCTGTTCTACTTGTTTAGATCGCTTCCCTGACCCCTCTCCTGAACCAATCTTCTTCCCGGTCCAGAAATCGCACACCATCCCAGTCGATACTATGTTGCTCCTTAGTGATATGAGCTCACGAAGGGGGCGTTCGTGTCACTTTCCCCTACATATGAATCGATGATGAAAACATTTAGACTGATACCATTTCATGGTTCAGCAAAAATATAATGTGGTCAAGTCACAGAATACCCGGTATTGGTATTGCTCGACTTGAATCGCTTAATTTTACCTCGAATATAAACAGGCTAAGTCACGACTCGTTTTTTATATAATACAACAGCCTCAGTGGCAGTTCACTTGATGAAAGTGCGAGTGTGCTTCTTTTCCTTATACTTTATCTTTAAATTTGTTTCTGCTTCTCTTTCAGGCCAGCATGTTTTATAGGCTTTTTAACCTGGCTTGAGTATTTTGATTGAGCCTGGTCCCACCAGGACCCAAGTGTGTCTTCGTGTCACCGTTTATAGATGTACTAGGCCTACCTCCCATCAGTGATCATCATCAAACTCCATCACTGGCATACAGTGACAACCCTATTAACAGAGTTTTGGCCAGGCGCATACCTGTGGGAGGATACTTCTCGATGCACTTGGTGTAATTTGACCAGTGATGATGTAAAACAACACGCTATATCGTATGTCATTGTGTTCGTAACGCTAAGACGTCAAACCAAACACGCTCATCTGTCAGTTCAACCCTCATGTGTCAGATTTGTCTTTGAATGTGTTTGGTTAAAACCTCATGCTCCTGATTGAACACCGCGTTATGCCACTCCCGGGCCGTTGAAAACAGACTCTTTTGGCCTCGTAGTGACATTTTATACACAACCACGAGTCCATGACCTGAGAATGAGGTCAAACATTGACGACGTCGACTTCATAATCTGTAGTTGGTAAAGTGCCATCTTCGGGTAGTTGAACTCATGATTAACATGATTAAGATATCTTACAATGCTGAAATGACATACAGGCTGTTCCAAACACAAGTAGTCATATCGCTTTAATAAGACGACAGCAACCTATACTTTCACGTAATTTGCCAGCTGCGAGAAATTTAAGTCACGGAAATAATATGACCTTAAATCAGGTCAACCGTTATCATCGACACTGATCTCAAATCACGGGGCACATTAATGTCTGATGCAATAAATATTAACCCAACGATCACTGATTTATTCTCGTTATTACATAATACCATCTTTGATAATACGTGCCCGCCCCGAAGACGCATTTTCATGCAGTTTAGCTATATTACCATAATTCGACCATTTTATAACAATAACATGATTTTACGGCACATGACAAGTTATCACGCCTCCGGGACGCGTTATTTCTTTCTGCAACCATAATGGGCCGCAATGCGATAACACGTAGTACATACATGTAATTATAGGCCTATGAGGCCAGATATAACACGAGTTTATTACCATTATTATTTCCTCTTACTTAATAAAATAAAAAGAAATCGATAGAATTAAAATTCTACAAAGGTTTACATGGGGTTCGAACCCACAACCTATGTATCCATAGTCTAATGCCTACACGACTGTGCTATGATTCGTTGTGCCAGAAAGGTGTTTGTTTATGATACTTATTGATTACGGAATAAAGTGCATACACACAATATACTATTACTAGTATATTAGTACTAATAAATACGAATATAATCCTAATCCTAATCCTAACCCTAACCCTAACCCTAACCCTTACCCTAACCCTAACCCTAACCCTAACCCTAACCCCAAACCCTAAACCCCTAACCCTAACCCTAACCCTAACCCTAACCCTAACTCTAACCCTAACCCTAACCCCTAACCCTACCCATAAGACCCTAACCCTAACCCCTAACCCTGACAATAATGAACCTTGCCTCGGACGATGCGGTTAGTGATATATTGCGGCCCATTATGGTTGCAGAAAGAAATTAAGCCTCCGGGACTGTCCCACATAGGCCTACACAACAACAACAGCAAAGTATTAAATAGTCCTTGATTTGTTGAGCTAGAAACTTCATAAATCTTGTAAATCCTGATACTAGTTTAGCTGCTAAGCTTTCAAATTTGGTACAATTGTGCACTTTGTGATAAAAGCATGAGAATGTCCACACATGAAGTACATGGTGTGAAGTTTATTTTAAGATGTAGAGCCATGTTACACTGGTGTTTGTGTGAAGAACAATTTGGTGTGACACGTATTTTGCTGTCTACAGGCCAAATGCATAGGCCTACATAGACCGTAAACATATCATTCAAAATATCCAATTCTCGATCATGAGGGGCATACCATCTCTGCGTACTGTTGCGTGAGCGTAATTTTTGTGCAACAGCACGATTACGCGACCTAAGACTGTGATTGGCCAATTCTCAAAAGATGGGCTTGCTCCGTAAGCATAAAAAGATATCACGTGTTGTTTGTTTGTTTGTTTTTGATATAAAACTCCCTCCCCAGAACGGGGGAGTCGTAACAACCATGAAATTAACATGTCATTAATCCAGGAATCCTTGTCACTAGAAGTGGTATTGACAAAAGGTCGCGAAAGCGGAAACACGTATTTTTGAAGTGCTCCTACTTCATCGCATTTTCTACCCGATTTTTCTGGTTTATGATGTCGCTACCTCACAATTTTCACCATATGAGTTGTGTTAAACTATCCTGGATTGTATCTAGCCATGTGTTCTCATCAGAAATATCATCCTGAACTTGTTTTTTTTACCATCTCCTTGCTCCCGATTTTCGCGGGGTTGGAACATTGGCAGCCATCTTGGATTACTTTGTTTTTGTTGACACGGAGCCTTGCCGACCGTATGCTCTACGGACCACTGATCTATGAATGATTGCTTCCTCCATCCATCGGATGCTTCTAGTTTTTATCCACACTGCACCAGGTTTGATACTCTACCTTTCCCACTGGATGCTAAGGTCAGTTAGCAGTTATGTTTGATACTCAAATCCTATCCCTGCTGTTGGTTTTCCCCATCATGGCTACTAACTTTGTTATGACTGATCAATTCACCACACCGTACGATCGAAGTTGATATTCTGAACCTAGACTCATTTATGTGGTACCCAGCAGCTAGTTTTGCTGAACCAAATCACTACACCCACCATAAGATCATGCAGGCTTCCCTGATCTCCTCTTTGGATTTATTTCAACAAAGCCCTACCAAACCTTGCAATCTGAGCTTGAACTCCAAAGTAGTTCTCCTGTACCTTAGTATCCTGCTCATTGCACAGTCTCACGACACCGAGCTCAATCCTAGACCGTATGCCCCAAATATCCCTGCGGCATTTGTTATAAGGCTGTGCGATGGTCTCGTACCAGAACTGCTGTTGCATGTGATACATGTGATATATGGTATCACACTGACTGCATGGGCATGTCTTCTGAAAGTTACAATGGTCTAAATAGATCTGACGTGACATGGATTTGTGAGCACTGTGACGCTCCTAATTATTCATCTGGTCTCCTTGACTCCTACATTGGTGAAAGCGAAAACAGGTTTGAAGCTCTAAGTTGAAGTTCCCTACTGCCAGTTTTTGGATCAGTGGAGACTTTAACTTGCCTGACATCAATTGGGCTACTGAATCCATCACTGGTCATCAGTACAGTGCAGCACTCAACAACTGCTTCTTGTCCACCTTTCAGGACCTGGGTCTCAGCCAAATTGTTGATTTCCCCACCAGAATCAACAACACCTTGGACCTATTTTTGACCAATAGGCCATCTCTCGTTAGCAAGTGCATTCCCCTACCAGGTGTGAGCGACCACGAGATGGTCCTCACTGTATCTGATGTCCGTGCCAAGCGCCAGAAACCTGTGCGGAGGAAAATTCTTTTGTAGAAGAAAGCAGACATGAATGATATCAAGTCTCATTTCCTCGATTTTGCCAGCTTATTTGTTTCTACTAACACAGTTGACCAAATCCTAGCTGACTGTGTCCCATCTAAGATGTCCACTACTAGATTCAATCAACCGTGGATTAACAGTGATCTTAAAGCTCTTGCTAGGAGAAAGAAGAAGGCCTATCTGAAAGCCAAGAAATCTAAGAAAGAAGGAGATTGGAGATTCAGCTGCTGTAAAGCTTATAACACCTTCATCGATGACATGATTTGTGGTGAGTTGTCTACAAACCCGCAGAAATTTTAGTCATTCGTCAAAAGTAAGCGCTGCGACAATACCGGAGTGGCTCCTCTCATGAAAGATGGCATCCTCCAGAGTGACAGTATCATTAAGGCCAACCTGTTGAATGACCAGTTTGTATCAGTTTTTACATCTGAAGACTCTGAAGACTTGCCTGATCTTGGTCAAAGTCCTCATCCTGATGTTCCTCTGTTTGAGATACGTAGCGAAGGTGTCCAAAAGCTTTTATCTAAAATCTTACCAGTCTTACCAGTTTTCCTACTTCCCGAGCGTCATTTGCTTGTGGAACACACTACCAGCCTCAGTCGTATCTGCCACATCTTTGGAGATCTTCCGAAGCCGGCTGAATCCACTGACGCTTCGCTAGACTGGAAGAGGGTCGTTTTTACTCGCACATCAGCACCGCTCAAGTTTATCTGCACTCAGTGAACTTCGTGTTTCCGCTCACACCCTTTGCACCGCACACAGTACGACAATACTCGGGAGTGAAGACTGTACTTTATGGAAGAAGAAGAAGAAGAAGAAGACACTGGCACCAATGCGCATAGTATTATTTGTCAAAAATCGAACATTCTTACATTTCCATCCACACAACACCGTATATACTTGACACATGCAACACAGTGTGCATGCAATGACTGCAAACTGGTCCCGACCGTGTTAAGCAACATGACATTTATTTGACACAATATCGAAGCAATTAATCGCATGTAACATGATGACTATTTGCTTCATCATGGGTACGAAGGGTTGTCGACTCATGACGAATGAGCGTTGGAATAATACGGCTGTGGGTATGGCCGGACAACCATGATAGCCAGCAATTAACACGATGGCACCCATATTATTGATCTGCCGGGCTATTTGCAGTGTCCTTCCTTAAAAGTCGGTTAAACAAGTACAAACATTACAAGTTTACAATTAAAAACGTTAACATGTACAATATTGTTTGCTTCAGCATGTTCCCAGTGCATTGGGGGAGGGCACAGACCATGAATGGAGGAGGGGGCATGGCACCGGGCCTGATTGAATGGCACAGGCCATTTTTCGGCAATTTCCTATGGGATTTTCTAATTTGTATTGATTGGACGATAAATGAAATCGGGCTAATCGGTGGTCAACCAATATATTTTGTTGTACAAGACTCACTCAGTCATTTAATGAGGCAATACAAACGATCGAATTTGGTGTTGAAATGAGCAAAATTTTGAGTTACAACTTTTCAGTATAAAATTCATTTTCTCGGCGAAATGAAAAGCAATAATTTTCATTTTGCAGTAAATGTCAGAAGAAAACTATAATGCTTGGTTTACTGTATATTTTTTTCAAACCCTGATGTTAAACTTATGTGCGAAATTTAGACTTCTAGTGTAAGTTTTTCGATTTTCATAGGCTTCAAGTTGCCCCGCGAGCTTTTTTTGGGTCAACGTTTTGCTTTTCAAAGTAACATAATTCGCTAACGAAAGATATTTCCCAACTTTCTAAAGCACATCATATAAACCCATATGCCACAGTTTTGTCAGAACTTCGGTTTTGATTTTGCACCATTTTTCAATTCCGACTGCCAATTTTGTCAAAATCAACTCGCGAATATTCCCATGGATGGATGATTTTGCAAGCCACAATAGAAATATCGATTATTTCTGCTGGTTATAATTATTAGAAATGAAGTACTGGAGCTGGCTGGACATATTGGCAGTCGCAAGTGAAAAAGGGTGAAATCAAAACGGGGAAATTCTGGCCAAACTATACTATTTAGGCCCACACGATGTCCCTTACAGAAGTGGAAAAACCATATTAGTTTGAAACGCTAAAAAATTAATTCCGAAAAAAGCTCGCGGGCGAACTTAAGGCCTATAAAAATCAAAAATATCACACAAAAAGACACAATTTCGTGCCTAATTTTAACACCAGGATTATAAAAAAAATGTATATCCAAGCACTATGTTTTTAACTGACATTTCTGAAGGAAAAAAAATATTGCTTTATATTTGATCGAGAAAATTAATTTCATAATAGCAAGAAGGTGTATCTGTGAATTGTGCTGATTTTAATACGTATCGATCGACTAGGTATAACAAAATAACTGGTGACCACCGTTCTGACTGTAATTAGCAGTCGCTATAAAATAATAGCCTACTTAACTACACAAACGCTATAATTCCCTTCGCGCTTGGCTTCTACCGAAGCATTGCGGAGTATACCTTCAATGTCAAAGGCAATACAATGAGATCGATAAGAGAATAGTTTTTGGGTTGATTACAAATATCATAGACTACATTACCAGTCGCTTTCCACGGACCCGACGAGCCTACATGGGACAAGGCAAGGATCAAAGCTAAAACAATAATATTTATGTAGAGTATTTTTGTACTCACCCCTGGGTGCAGGAGGCATGATATCTTCATCTATATCCTAACAAAATAAAAACACAAAAATGAAAAATCATCATCATTTATGAATTTTCATTGTAACCATCGATCATTTGAGCATCAAAAATCATCATACATATAAAATAATACAGACAAGCAGCCGGTCGTCGTTAACATAATTCACCGTCAACAGAACATTCGTGTTAGCATAATTTAACATCGGATTTCTTTTGAATTACAGTCAATTTAATTTCAACAATTCTAACCAAATTTAATATCTTCTATAAAATCTGTTGCAAGGCTACAGCTGTGGACATTGCAGATCCAACTAAATACAATTTTCCGTGCGGGATACACGCAAACCATCTGAATTACACTTAAACCGTACAAGGGATATTGCCTGAATTTTCTGTAATCTCCAACCTGTCGCATGCCTTTATTCTGAGATCAAGTTAAAATACACAAGCTGGTTCGATGTTGATCTTTAATTGCATTACGGTTACTGGTGATTACCCATGCGTTATGGGTAATTACCGCTGCGGTTGGGGGAGGGGGCATTCAACATAAATGACAATGACCATACGGCTGTACTCCCCCGGAAAGACACCTGTTTTGGACAGCACAGCACCCACAGACCCGTGGATTTGGACCTAAATAGCACTGAAAGACCATTGATTTTGATAATTTTAGCTCAAAACAATCTAAAATGTTACATTCCTGCTATTTCTGGGGGGTTTTCAGGCGATTGTCAACCAGAAAGCCAAAAAAGATCCTTGATTTTGACTGAACATTTCGCAAATCCAAAGATCTCCTTTACATGTTCACAGCTCCAAAAGACCCCTTTTACCTGTACGCCGTCAGCTCCCCAAGACCCCTCAAAATTGCAGGGGAGCTCAGCATACCCACCAAACATTAATTTTATGATGGGGTTCTACCGGAGGGTATATTTTTTGGTGTATGCTTAGTATGTGGAGTTGAAGTTTTAAAGGAACAAACATCAGCTGCTTCCTACGGAACATGACTAACGCTACATTCCATGCTAGATAAATGCGAGTTTTATGCTTAAAATTTATGGGATGGAGAAAATTCAAAATCATGATATTATAATTAATTCAGTGATTTGCTCATCAGGAGGATCGTAAAAATCATCAAAATTCAAATTTGGGCACCTTTGTTGCTGTCATATAGATGTGCTAACATAGCCTGCTAAGTCGAAAGCACTGTATTAAAGACAAAATTGGGCATTGTTTATTATGTTTTATGAATCTGTAATTTCTATACTAGGTAGAAGAAATAACTAGGCCCGTAACATGTATTTGATTTCAACTTTGTCAGTACTGCCGTTTTCCTCGTTTTCATAGCAAAAATACCTATAATAAATGACAAATAATAAATGCGACATTTAGCTCTGTCACAGGATGTTGTATTATTTTGGACATTTTGATAAACAAAGATATAGGATTTAGATCCACATTAACGTTGACAGTTTACTTGACACGTTTGAACTACTGGAAATGTTGAATTTCCTTAGGTCCCCTTGATTCCCAGTCCAATTGGACTTTAGGTCTCTATGGTTTCAACTACGGTATGACATTAAAACAAAACAAAAATATAAAAATTGGACAAAACATTTTTGACGAATTTGAGGGGTTAACTTATGTTTTATTCTTTTCGTATTTAAAACATGTGATAAGCATAATCATACTGAGGAATGGGGTTGATCACATTCCCTGATATTCCTGATATTAAGGGCCGTTGACTCCATTCATGTCATTTTGTTTTTCGCCAGAGAGCTCACAAATCTAACAAGAACTGTCTTTAAAAAGGATAACGCGGTTAATTATTTGGAGAGTGGAAGCCAGTAGGCTAACAGTATGAGCGATGAATATAACGGACTTTTCCCCCCATTTTTATTCGACTGTACCACCAGACCCCATCTTAATTACGGTAACCAAGATAGATGCAAAGATACAATCAGATTATGACAAGAAGATTTAAACAATACTGCCCCACCACGACAACAAAGAGCAAATGCTGCGCACTATCAAGAGTGATGAAAAGGGCAAGCAGAAAAAGAAGTGTACACTTAAAAATAGGTAGTCAAAAATTACCCTTAAGTAGTCATTTTTGACCATGGTAGCCCAGCAAAAGCATGAAAACACAAAGGCAACTGCAACTGTTGGGTCCCCCTGCCATGGGTGGGCAGAATCAGCACCATACAACATGCATAATAAGATCAAACAAATAATATTGGTTACGATCGGGATCGAGTGCATCAATAAACTAGACCAGGGATTTTCTACACAAAAACAAAAATCCCACCCAAACACCCCCTCAACAGTCAACACACCCACCCACCCATCCCCCAAACACACATACATGCAGGACAAGTGACAAAACAAAACACAGATAACTTTCCCATATCACAGTGCAAATAACATGGTCTACCATGGCAAGAAAAAAAATTGAAAAAAGGGGTAAAAATATATATAACAATGATAAATGGAAATTGCATCCCATTAAAAACCAAGATCAAAGGAAGAATATAACGGACTTATGTACTCAAAAACAAAAATCCCACCCAAACACCCCCTCAATGTACTCATTGAAACATATTATACTTTCCAAAAATAACAATTCTTGAAATTGTGTTTATTATTTTGTGTGTTGAAATGTTCAAAACCAGATTGTTATAAATACAGTTATACTATATAAATATGGGAATGTTATTTGCTTTTAAACACTTTGTTTTTGTAATCACAATTATTTATAGTCACTATAAACCTTACGAAAGCACAGTGAGAAGATTAGAAAACAGTGGGCGACGCTGATGATTTTGCTTCAGAAATTCTTAAGGATGCAGGAACGATCACATTTGGTATTTAATTTTCAGAATTTATTTTCATCTTATTTCAAGTTAAAGTAACAACATAAAGAATATAGAAATATAATGTAAGGAATCCAACTAAGTCCAATTGCCCAATTTTGAGAGAATCGCAACAAATGGGTTTTCCCACCCTCGAACAACCATAATCTTGACACTTCAAAAATTATTTTATCATATATTTATATTAAAAGAAATCTGATGTTTTAATACTCATCTAATTCATCCTTTACCGGCACATCCCTTTTTAAAGGGACTTTTATTATCAACTCCTCCATGTCTGCATTTGACACACTTCCATATGGGACTAATTCGGCCCTGATTTGGTAAAATGATCTAACTTGAAATTAAAAACGCTCTTTCGAGAAAAAGAGCTTTAAAGTTTGAACACTTGACGTTTTTCTTTTTGAATAAAATAAATTATTAAACAGATCTAATGTCTTAGAAAATATAAAAAACTCATTATTTGGTGGCATGGTGGTGATTTTAGTATGTCACCAATGGAAAGAGCGCACTCACATTACCCATGATATGGATTTATCTCAAAATTTCCCAATTTCAAGTTAGATCGTTTTACCAAATCAGGGCCGCTATGGTGTCAACTGTGAACACAGACCATGCACAGACCCTAGAAAGATTGCAGGGTTTATGCTGTGAATGAGCATGAGCGGGCTATATAAAGCAAAGTCCAATATCGCACATACTAACTAGCACCTCATCTTTCTCATTTATTTTACACTACCATTACAAACAATATGTGGTCATTGGTAAAGGACTATGGGAAGTCATTATATCTTTGGCTCAGTTTATATACCATTAATATGAATATGATGTCTTTTGTTGTAATAGTTGCTGTCGTTATTCACCTTCTCTAGTGTTTCACAAATCCGCAACCCCACCAAAAAATCCTGGCTACGGGCCTGGTATCAGTTAAAACTAAACTTGAAACGCGCAGTTTTCGGGTGGGAGTGGTTCTCGTTCTGAACTTGCACATCTTTGTGAATTGAGTTGATTTGAATTATCAAAAGGGGCTATGAAGTAGACTACCATCATTACTGCGCAGTATTGATGTGCGCATAGGCGTGACGTATGGATGCCTTTCGGGTTAATTTAGTTGTAAATGACTGTCTTGCCCTCCTTGCATCATGTCCATGAAACAAAAAGTTCCCCTTCCATGGCATAAAATTACAATACAATTCAAATGGCAGCTACAGAAGAAATCGTCTTGTTTGCTGCGACATCAACAACAAACAAAATTGCAAACACACCATGATGGACCATAAATAGCCTCATCCCATGCAATGGTAAAGTTCAATGACTTCAATCAAACAATCATAACATGAAATGTGACCTCAAATTGCAGAGTATGAGTTTGTGTACCATTTTCAAAGGTCATTCTATGAATGTGCGAATGTATTGGGGTCAAAGAATTGTGCACTGATAGGATCCTTGCCTTGTGAAGAACCATCGAAATTCTTGTGTATTTCATGGTCTTCATAAAAACTTTTGCATATCAGCATTTTTATAAATGATGTATCACGCATGTCAATGTGGAATGTTACCGATGGAATAAAAACTAGGTCTGTTTGGTAACATCAAAATACACATGAAATGAATGATATAATAAATTATTATTTCCTTTTATTATTGTTTTTTGTTTTGCCAAATGTTTATTGCTCCATGTGTTTATTTTTAGTTTTGTTTCTTGATGTTGTTTTATTTAGTGAGTATTTTTGTCGAACAAATGTATTTTTTACCTAGTGGGGGGGGGGGTTACACCCCCGCTAGGTATTAGAATCTTTTGTGTTGGTCTTCCGTTGCCAACAAATTGAAAATGCACATGTCCTTTTGCTTATCTATCAGGACACAGATCTTGAACCCCAATATACACCAGACACAAAAAGAAACTCGTCAGTTATATTCATCCTTGCTGTTCAATAACTTGATCAATTTAGATTATTCTGAAATATACATTTTGTTAATTGGACTTTGCTTTCTCATTTGACACCCTGTTCGTGAACATTGAGCAAGAATTGACCAAGATATGCTTACTATCAAACTATAACATCTCATAGTTTTACTAAGAGAAAAGCCGGCACGAACGTAACATACATTATGAACTTGTATCTACTAAAACTAATTTCAGGTTATGCATTCTAATTTTAATACATAACCTATACTTCTAATTTTAAATGCTTAGACTTGTGCCAAGTCTTTGAATTTTGTGAATGTAATTAGACAAGATCTCAACAAACAGTGCCCTCATATACAGACCAGAATTCGGGTACTCAGCTGCTATGTCGTTCCTGTACTAATGTATGGAAGTGAAGCATGGTCAATAACAACAGACATTAAAAGAAGATTGGAGAGCTGTGAGATATGGTTCCTTAGAAGAATAATGAAGATCCCGTGGACTGATATTGTCTAATGACGATGTCCTAAGTAGAGCAAATGTGAACAGGAAGCTGTTACGTGAAATCAGAGTTTAGAGAGCATGTACTTAGCACTGATTGGACTACCCTGGTAAAAGAAGACTTAATAAATAAATATATAAATAATGTTGTTGATGCCCGTATATAAATTCGAAGATATGAATGCTGGCTATGAAAATGAAAATGAAGATTATCGTATCCTGTTATTAACACACACAGATACCATGATGGAAATTTCCACCAGTTTTTGTAGATTATGGTTAAACTTTTTTTTTGCCAAAATGGTGAAAGCTGTAAACCTGGAAAGTATAGGCAGCGTTGTCATGTAGTTCCGGGAAATTAAGGACGGCTTTAGGCGTAGACCCTGGAAAATACAAGTATGAGGCATAAGTTAGAACATCCTATACTTCTAAAATGAACGTCCCTGAGGCTGACACCCTGGGTTTGAACTGTTGGATGTATTCAAAAATTATCGGTGCTTTGTGAAAATGTAGGAGATAAGGATAACATGTTATTATAACAGCCTGCTATGGGTTGTATAAGATCATCGGAGGTGAAAGGTCAAAATCTCAAACTCGATCAGGCTCAAACTTGGTGGGTGGAATGCTTGATATGAGGGGAATATATGTGCAAAATAAAATCAGGTCAAAGATCATCTAGGGGCTAAATTTAAACTTCGCCCGATTGGGCTTTATCTTGGTGGGTAGAATCCTTCATATGAGGGGAACATGAAAAAAATTAAATCGATGTCATCGGAGGTCAGAAGTCATCCTGCCGCTAAATTTTATTTACATGTCATTCAATGTCAAAGGTCATCAAACCGGGGTCATCCAAGGCCAAAGGTCATATGGGTCATATGATAAAGTATATCGGATTAGGCTTAAACGTGGTAAAACGAATCACAATACGGTATGACCAGGAGACACCATTGCAGTGATATTAACCTCTTGATCTTGGGTGAAATAACCTCTGGTTCATCATCAAATCCTCTACCAACCAGGGACTATATGTGAAAGTAGCTCCTGATCATTAATTTGATCTCATGCACTAGTTTGTAATGTTTGAATGTTTTTATGTTCCAGTGTATGATACATAAGCTTTTTCCCTTGTTTCTCTTGATTTGGTCCATCCTCAATTGAACTTTGCTGCATGGTTGTCTAGTCTGGTCTGGTCAGCGGGATCATAGAGATGCCGCAAGTCAAAATTAATATTGAAGATACAAGCTGCAGGTGAGGTCGGATTATAATGTAAAGGAGGTCAGCAAAGATACCAAGTAATGATGCATACTGTGTTGTCCCATTTAAATAGATGAAGAGCTAGCTATGTACATGATATACTACAAGTTATATCACGAGTAACCGGTTACATCATATCTGAGAAAGTTTTAAAATGGGCACATAAATGTGACAAACACGTAAACTTATAAATCGATAGTCACCACCACTGGTAGGACAACAATGGTATAGTAGACATAACAACAACAGAAGACCTCAAAACGTATCCATTAAATGTGTCGAACGTTCTTAACATAAATTAACAACGACATTGGTCTAAGAAGCTACCCATGTGGCACACCACAAGCAGAACATGGTTCACCGCCAGACTAAACCATCAGACTATACCTTTATGTTGTCGAGTTTATAGCTTTAACTTTTCGGTCATTGTACTGTCTGATATGAATCTTCCACCCAATCTGTAATGCTGATTTAATTGATTAAGTTACGCATAACTATAAAGCGAAGGTCAAGAAAATTCGAATACTATTCCATTTGTTTGTTACCATCACAGGTGCGTACTTTGTAAGTCTAGCCTATAGTTGTACAAATTATTATCCCATTATAAAAATTTCAATGCACTTTCTCCAGTAGGCGTAAAGCTACTTCAATGCTTGATAAAGTAGTCAACTTTGTAAGAAAAGTGTAAGCACTGTGTATGAATGCATGGTGAACCCCACAACTTTCAACATCCGATAGGGCAAGACAATGTCTCATTAATATAAGTCGTGTTTTGCTTGCGTCTAAAGTCAAGTAAGTTTGTAAGTTTATTACTGTTGATTGAAGACATATAGATATTTTGCAAGTCAGTATAATTTGCCAATTGCCGATGGGGCGGAACCCAGGACCTTGCTATTTCGAGTCGAGGTATACCTAAATGGGTGACTTCATATAAATTTACACCCCATGTGTGCGGGATTAAGGTCATGTCTATGGATTTCAACTGGAATAGCCCAATGTTAATTATTTGATAGCCATCTTTATTATTTGGCTGATAACATGCTGAAAATGGTTTTACAAAGTCAAAACAAGGAAGGAACTTTCTGACTTTGTGTCTTACTGGGAAAGAGTCACAAAACTGATTGACATCACGCGTCTTGCATGTGTCAGGCAACGCACATGGTTTTATTTGAGTATTTCTTACGTTTCCGTGATTATTGAAGACACTAATGCTAAGATTGTTAGTTTTATACTGTTATGATACTGTTTTACTGTTACACAATATGATACGTATTGCCATAGGGGAACAGGACAAGTGTTTTTGTTCCCAAATTCCAAAGGGGCGTTAGTTCGAAAATGGGGTCATAACTTAGAAAGCAAAAAGCATTTTGAATGACAGTTTCCTAGAACGACCCGTCGGAACAAACGCCTTTTTCGGAGCCAAAAATACGATTGTCGTTTTCGGAGCAATGACCCTTCAGAATAATAACCTTTCGGAGCAAAAACCTGTCGGAACAAAGGCTGTTCGGATCAACTACAATTCGGATCAAAAACCCTTTGGAAAACGGAATATACTAGTAATAGACTTGCACTCCTACCATTACATCATGGTACCATACACAAGGGGGATAACTATTTGGCTAGTTAGCATTTGACTAGTTAAAGTTTTGATGGACACAAAATTAACTAGCCTGAGGGACAAATGTTTAACTAGCCTAAGGGTCTAAAATTTAACTAGCCTGAGCGACAAAATTTTAACTAGCCTCAGCGACAAAAATTTAACTAGCCTGAGGGACAAAATTGTAACTAGCTTGAGGGACTAGAATTTAACTAACCTGAGCGACAAAATTTAAACTAGCCTGGGGGACTAAAATTTAACTAGCCTGAGCGACCAACATTTAACTAGCCAAAATAGGACGCCCTCTATTGATTTTGAATTTAACTAGCCAAATGCTAACTTGCCAAATAACAAATCCCTACACAAGTCATAGGCTTACACCTAGAAATGTGTAAATGTCTGTACTCTTAAGGGGAATGTAAAATAAAGGGTTCAAAAGAAATAACCCCCCCCCTAAAATTACAAAACATTTCTTTGCATAACTTGACATACATTTGGTTGATTTGAAAAATTTAAAAACTTATGAATAGAGGAATCTTTTTGCTACCCTCCCAATTTCCTTCTTTTTGAAAATAATTTTTTATTGGTCAAAAATTATCACTTTTTCCAAAACTGATGCTTTCAGAAAAAGTTGCACTTTTCAACATCCTATACATGTAATGTACAAAAACGTTCTCGATATCAATGTGTTCAATGTAAATTTTTAGTTAATTTGTCTTAAATTTTATGTATCCGATTACTCAGTCACCCATGCAATCATCATTCAGTAGAAAACAATGATTCATTGACATGGATTTTGACATGAATGGAGTTTTCAGTCGGTGTTTCGAAAATGGTAAAATCACTACAGGAGTAGAAATAAGGTTTGCAGTGTAATGCTTATTTCTTTCGTTGGCTAAAAGAGATGAAAAATTTACGTGCAAATTGTAGACAGAAACAGTTGCACAAATCTAGAGCAACGGCTCCCTTGAATAAAGGCGTATGACAAAGAAGAAATGGCCAACAAAGATTGGAGGTTGGAAGTCATCATTCAACCAATTAACTGCATGCAGCCAATCTCTTGTGGCCACATCATGAGTGTTACATCTTTATCCAAGAAAGCCACCATTTTAAATCAAAATGGAAAATGCTTCAACAGACCCAATACAGGTAAATGTTCACCCTTCTGGTCAAATTTATGCGTGGAGAGCTCATTTCTCCTTCATAGTGATTTTATCATTTTGAAACAACTGCTGATTAAAAACTTCAAAGAAACTATCATTTACGCCGAAATTAAGTTCAACAAATCTTTGTTTTGCACTGAATGATGGTTGCATGGGTGCCTGAAGGATCAGAGACAGAAAGGTGAAGGAAAAAACAAGAATTAAATCAACCTTAACATGAATATCGTGAATGTTTTGTACATAGAGTAGTAACTTTTTCTGAAAGCATCATTTTTGGAAAATGTGATTATTTTTACCCAAAAATATTGTTTTTGCAAATGAAACAACTTTGGGAGGGTTGAAAAACGATTTCTCTGTTCACAGCTTTTTTAATTGTTCAAATGAATAAAATATATGTCAAGTTATGCAAAGAAATGTTTTGTAATTTTAGGGGGAGTTATTTCTTTTGAACCCTGTATATCTCTTTTTCAATTTCCATCCCTAACAATGTCCCAATGACCCTTTTGTCACACGCTTAACCCTTGAGTGCCCTAAATTCAATCCCCGTGAGATAACAGCATTCAGAATGTCTGATAACAGCGTTAAACAAAAGCATGACATGGTTTTAAACCATTCTTTTGAAAACTTAATACATGGGGAAACATTGTGCCTAACCTAATAAGGAACCATGTCGAAGGTAAATTTTACTTCGGTACTGACATGTATCTACTTTTAACTTTACAAAGTGTTCCAAAAATGACTTTGCAGAACATGTCTTTTTCTGTGGAATTCTTGTTCTTACTCTCTTTTTAGCCTGTTTTAAGTTGGATCGAAAAACATCACTCTGAAGATCGCCGAAGATGGTCGACACTGTCAGGTCAGTAATTTATAATTGGTTTTGACAAGATGAAATTTATATTATTATGAGTTTCTATAAGCCTAATGGACATCTTCAGAAACACATCTTCCTCTTCTATCTTCAATGTTTTTCTTCACGCCTACGTCGTCTTCTCCTCCTTCATAAGACATGTCTAAACTGGTGACAGTTTCTATGACATCATTGCAATGCTAAATTGCTCAAATTGAATTTCCTCACAAAATGATGAAAATAAATTGATCATTGAAACAAACGCATCCTCAATGTACCTTCTAATGATCTTACTGTGCGTGACGTGGGATACCTATTAAAATACATCTATATCCCAGCGCCATCCTATATCAGGATGGGTAATGTTCTGTGAGACACTTTGTACAGCGACACTTGCCACCAACTGAACCCCTAATAAATTCAATAGATCAGTTATTTTAACCAAATTTGCGGGAATTGTCTGTTAAAATAGGACACCCGCGGTACACCTTATTCCCTCTGGGTGCAACCCGTCGACATGACATGGCTTATGGGGTATAAAGCCCCTATTAAATTATAAGTTCCGCGTGCCTCAATGATTTGAGTGATTTCATTTACCATTGTAAAAGTTCGTAACAGTTTTCCATGAGTTAAAACTCAACACCCAAAATAGGTGGCATCGCACTGTGATTATTTGGTATTTTGAGTCTATCTTGGAAGAAAAGGATAAGTTTTATATCAAATGATAGCTAAGCTATTAATTATTAATTAGGGAAAGTTTCAAGAGAAAGGAAAACGAGCAAGGTACACCAACTTGATGTGGGGAAACAAGTAAAATACAGACTAGACAATATGCAGGGGGGGGGGGCAAAACCAGCAAATGTAGGCATAGGAAGTAAGCAAAGTTCGATAGCCAAAAATTACCAGTTCCAAGGCTCACAAAGTGCTAAACCTGCAAAAACAACAAGTTTCAAGGTATCTTGAACGGAGGCAGAATGGTGGCTGAGGTAGCGGTGCTGCACTCATGTACAATCTCTATGAGTAGTTTGTATTTAAAGTGTAACGCATCCTTGTTGTGTGTTCAGTTCAAAACACATGGCCATAATTGATACGGATTGTAAAATTGGCCACTAATACTATGATCAGTACGTCTTTTCTGATTGGCCAATCATCGTCATAAGAAAATCTTCTGATTGAGAATTGCTTCAAAGCATGCAACGGTTGAGTGACAGCTATGCGGTTACATAAATCCACACAACGTACGTGAGTACGCGCTGCGAGTCACTTACATGAAAGGCGATATCACACGATTGGCGCCTCAGTGGCTGCTAAGCTAGCGTATATTTTGCGTTTGCGGTATCTACAATTCATACAATTCATACACTCCTATATTCATATCCTTTATATACTATTCATATCCTTTATATACAATTCATACACTCCTATCTTAATACTAATTACGGCGTGTCCGTCCGTCCGTCCGTCCGTCCGTACCTCTGTCCGCGTGCTATCGCGTTCGCGTCCGCGCGTTTCGCGTTCACGCGGTGCACTATCGCGTGCTCGCGGTGCGCTATCGCGGATCAACGGGAGTGTGCGCGGAGTACAGTGCGCGCATCGGAAAAGCATTACAGTGTGACCCCAGACAAACAAGTACCTATGAGTGTGACTAACAGGTGCATCTCATCCACAGAATTAGAATTGGTTTTAATTCTGTGATC
Organism: Amphiura filiformis; assembly: GCF_039555335.1. NCBI lineage: Eukaryota > Metazoa > Echinodermata > Ophiuroidea > Amphilepidida > Amphiuridae > Amphiura > Amphiura filiformis. The sequence goes on along the minus strand of NC_092629.1, from coordinate 61,538,300 downwards.
TCATCGGACCAATAATTATAGGTCTTATTTTCAACACATAGGGCCTATTTCAATACCAAACACGTGCACACACCAAACACGTGCATATAGGCCTATGTCAGCAGAACATGACTATTTCCGGATAACCGTTTTTGCGTTCACGTTTCTCGCGATTGATTTCATTACTTTAGTAACGGCCAGATACTAATTTCGGTTTCTCTAAATGTGGTAACAGGGCAGGGCTTGGAAGAGGCGAATGGTGGGTTTCCAGATTATGGGTAGGCCTACCGAACTACCGAAGTAAGCATCACACCTATAAAACAAAAAGGGTTGATTAAGTTGTGTCAAGTTGGGTCTTGATCATTGAGAGACACATTTCATAGTAGTTTAAAAAGTCAGGGTAGGTATATGGGTAACGGGTTTAGGTAATTAACATATAATTATAATTGTACATTAAATAATCAAAACATTAATTATACACAAAAACATAAAAACATACAAAGAACCCATCTTAATTGCGGATGCACCTAACTATCTAGTCATAATAGGCCTACTAATTATGGTATGTCCGTCCGTCCGTCCGTCCGTCCGTCCCTCTGACGGACGGACGGACACGCCATAATTAGTATTATGATACACTCCAATATATACAATTCATACACTCCTATATTAAAGCAGCCAATCAGAAAAGCTGTTACAAAAGTACGAAACATGCATTGATTGTGTATATTGTGCACTCCGCGTACTACGCGCAGTGTTTCGAGCGCAGTGTTTCGAACGCGTTCGCGTCGCGTAGGATTGATTCACTTTTCGGGCGGGTTGATGCATTTATAGTTGCTTCTGTTTTCCAACATTTTTAGTGATAATTTGTTATATAAAAAAATCACGTGTTTTTTCTTCTCGTGTATGAAATAGATTAATAAACTTGTATTACTTATTGCTCGAGAAATTAGACAAAATAATGCACAAGGACTCCAATAGCGCCGTTATGGTAGATGGAAGTAGCTCAGAGCCTTTCCGAGTAACAACTGGAGTGCTTCAGGGTGATGTGTTGGCACCATTCCTGTTCATTATCCTTGTAGACTACCTCCTGAAGAAATCAACTTCTGGAATTGATACCTACCCACGTCGGTCAAGCAGGTATCCTGCTAGGATGCTGAATGACCCGGATTTTGCTGATGATATTGCCCTGTTGGATTCTTCTATAGCCCGGGCCCAGTCACAGCTTACTAGGACTGCAACAGCAGCAGCAGATCTAGGCCTTGTCATCAGCGCACCTCAGAATATATGACTGCAAACTGTAACGCCCAGCCAGCACTTGAAGTCTATGGTAGTACCATCAGCCATGTCACAGACTTCAAGTACTTGGGTTCCAAGATGGGCTCTAGTGTTGGAGACCTAAAAAGAAGAAAAGCACTAGCCTGGGCCGGCCGCTTTCTGGAAACTGGAACGCCTTTGAAAAAGCCCATCCCTGCCAATCGGAACAAAAATCAAGCTGTTTGAGACAACTTGTGTCACTATCCTTCTGTACGGGTGCGAGTCACAGGTAATCACCAAGGACATGGAAAACAAGACCAATGCCTTTGCAACATCTTGCTACAGAGTCATGTTTAACATCAAGCGTGTGGATCGGATTCCAAATGAAACAATCAACAATCTGACCAACATCACTCCACTGGTTGACAGATTCAAGATTCGTCACCTCAAATTTCTCGGCCATATACTGTGCTCTATAGACGACTTATTGGCTACTCTTTGTGAATTTTGAGGCGTGGTCCGATTTTTCATGTTCTATTTTCTATCTGATGCCTACCATTAAAACTAGACAATGTCTCCAAATTTTTAGTTGTATTGCCTCAGCGGTTTTGATTTACTGATTTAAGAAGCAAAAATGTGATCATTAAATTTCCCTGGGGTAATGAGAAAAATATGAGTTTTTATTTGATACCAACATCTCACTTTTTAATGAAGAAAAATGGGGGACCTTTAATTAGGTACCCTTTTAAAATAAACTGGTGTCTAAGTTTAATCACAATTGAGGCATCAGGAACATTTCAGCAATAAAAGTACAGCCCCGTTTTTGAACCCAAAAGAAAGTATGACCCTCCGGGATCACACAATCAGCGTTAAGAGAAGTATACGATCTAATCCAATGCTATCTCCCGCCCTTTCTCCTTAGACGGTCAATGCAAACACTTCCAACTGCAATCGCAGGTCCGGGAACCATCTATAAATTCCACTTACTGATTGCTCCTTCAGACACGTGTTTAAAACCCATGAATACAAATGAGTCAAAATACACACGCTTCTGTTGCTTATTGATACGTATAACTACTATCATGACTAATTGAACAAATTCATCAGGATCGGTGGAGTATATTCAGTAAACAAGGTTCGTTGTGTCTGATCCAGAAATGCACTTACTTGTGTACGTTTCAGCAAACACTGTTGCCTTTGTCAATACTTGATAACTTGATAAGGAGTGGCTGCATCTACTGACAACCGACGCCAGAGGGATTTCCGGCGTGATTTTTTGAGTTGCCAGTTGGTTTTCCTTCTTGGGATTTTCTTGATCCCTGTTGCAGAAACTCACCGGAAATGTGAGATAGCTGATACAATCAGCTATCTATCTCACATAATACTATAACTAATACCAAGACTACGGGAATAATGTCGTCTGCTACATATAATAATGGACATTGTGTGAAATTGTCCCGGAGATATTGTATATCCGCAAATCAACACTTACAATACGAAGTACTCGACAGGGAGAGTATACACTAGGAATAGAATAAGTTTTATGTGACTTAAGGGTTCATTTAAGTGTCAATTATTTGTTTTCCACTATAGAAAGTTACTAATTCCTCACGTATTTCTATTTCTTGTTCAATTATCATGATTATGATGGCAATCATCGGCTGCGTGCGATGGATTAGTATTATTTTGTACGTGCTTTCATTAAGGCGTTTAAAATAATAATAAATGGGTTATGTCTAAAATTCCATGATCTAAGACACCTTTGCTCAATAGACACATGCCTTCAAGTATCAAGTCTTAATACAGGACAAAACATGTGTCTAACAATCGGTACTACCACACCTTCCTGCACTTGATTGACAGACTCGAAGAGCAGTGGCGTAACTAGGTAGCGCCCGGAGCAAGAAACAAAATTGGCGCCCCTACCCGAGAATATCTTAGACGCGGGCAGTAGGGGTTGTGGCACCCAGTGCTAAGGATACATAATGGCGCCCCCCCCCCCCAATTCTTGAAACAATTGCGCGCGAACTTTTGGACAAATAAGGCCTACTACTAATTAATTTTGGTTACTAGAAGTTGAATATGGGTCTTAAAATTTGCTTTCAATTGATGTTATGCTAAAATGCGCGCGAAAATTTTGAGTTTCATCGCTTAGAGGGGCGCAGAATCGATGCTGAATTGGTCAATTTGGCGCCCCTAAGGGTGGCGCCCGGGGCCCGTTGCACGTTTTCAATGTTGAAAAGTGCTATGCTGCGGTGCAGTTCATCATTTTCCTGGTTACGTTTGTCATTTTGATTCGGGACCTATAAATCTTGTGCGTACGGTATACCTCAGGGTTCGGTCGGTGGCAGGAGCAGAACTCTGGAATTCTGACCATTGTTGCGAGTCGTACTTGACTCAAGGCCAAAATCACCTTTTACCCGAACTCACACGAATGCACAACACAAATACACTGTTTGATTAAGCTAACAAAATCTAAGTCTTTAATTGAAAGCACGTCACGATTGGTATAATATATGACAACAAATGCACATACACAATAATCAAATATAATCACTCTTTTTAGTACTTAGCCAGCATTCTTCTTCTTGGTGATCACAAAGTTCTTGCAATGTTCTGGACGACTGATGTAATATATCCTTATTCACTTGTCCTGCGAAAATCAGCGAAGTCCAGTGTACACTTGAGTTTATAAATATCCTTGCGTATGAAATCCTCACACAAAAATGGCAGTACTTTCTCCAAACCGTTATCTCCTTGCACTGCTTTCTCTAAACGTAACTCCTTGCGCTGCTTTCTCCAAACTTGGTGCTATTTCCACCTTTCACACAATATCTTCAGGAAGCAGGACTGCGATATAGTTGTCCCCACAGCTGTGTTGTATCAAGACACCAGACTTCAGCAAGTCGACAGAAGAATATATATTCCTTTCTTGGAAGAAGTACGTTCTTTGACGTATTCTAGATCTTCTCTTACAACACTGGCAAATAGTAATACTTTGACTACATAAATATTTCTGGTTTGCAATTTCCTTTCTTTGAAGGAATTGGACTGTAAGCATATTAGCTAGCTAGCCCAGATCAACACCATAAACTGTGTCAATAATTGTGTTTACATTTTCTTATATATCAAACAATGGGAAATCCCAAGTATTAATAGCCAAATGTGATCTTGGGAATTCCCAAGCCTTAATTATAACATTAACCTTTCTCATTACATCACTTCCTTAGAGGAATTCCATTACATCATTTTCACTTTACAACCTCTGGGGTTTCCAAATATTCCAAATTAGATATGATTCAACTTGTTTTGCTCAATTTGAGAGGGGAATTCCCCCAAAATGTCATCACTCATGTAACTTTGTAAACAAAGATAAATCATCAAATTAAATTACTCAGGGCACATCACGCCATCGTCTAAAGTGTGCTACTTGCCACCAGTCCTCGAACCATCTATTCGCCGTAGAAGTGACGTAATTAATCGGATTAATGACCATACCAATAGATGAATACAATTTTGAAAATATCGCCCTGCACTACAACGTTCACGCGGTACCTATTCATTGAACTATGTAGATGTCAAAGAAAGGCTGATCACTCGCACCTGTAAGATTAGTATCTTTGAAAAGAGGGGTATTCATTGTATTCAATATATGTTTGCTGACACATAGGTGATTAGTGCAATCTGCTTGTAGTGTTGGGCGATCTTTTCAAAAATTGTATTCATCTATTGCTTTGGTAGTTAATCCGATTATTACGTCACTTCTACGGCCAAAGTACAACTGACCAAGTTACAAGATACTAACTTAGATTGAGCTTTCAAACCATTGTAATTTCTGGCTGTCAGCAGACAGAAAATACAAATTACACTATAGAAGAATCCAACGAGCCAAGTGATGGTCAGAATTCAGTCGGCCATTATTGGCTCCCGTCTGCACCAAACTGGTGCTGTTACTGCCCAAATGGGTGGATTGAATCCGCTTAAAATCGATGCTGAATTGTATTGTGTTGTAAACTTTCATCATTCTTTTGTCTACGTGTAACACGGGTGATGGAATGCAGTTAAATATCCCCGCCCGGGTCACATCATTTCACATTTTAGGTGGGATATACCTTACGGGAACCCAGCTATGGCTGCCATTGAGGTGTAGGAATGCATGAAATTGGATTCGTTGTACTTCCATGTATAGCGTGGCGATTTTTCGCGTACACTGTGCCATGTATGCCAGCGTGTGAGACTTTGCGTGCGTAACGCGAAAGTGAATCCAATCATGCCAACTTACTCGTGATTGGTTGCAGTTTGAAATAAGCGATAGGCCTATAGCCTACGATCGCGGTTCACCTATGTCTTGTCAAACGATCGAATCGGCAAGTAATAAACATTGTGTAGTTGTATAGGAATGATATGTTTCTGATGGTATAAAAAATCTCAACGTCTTGGTGACGTTGGAGTAAGTTGGGGGATGAGACTGTGGATCACGAAGTGCCTGTCTGCAAGTCGAAGGATTTTGCCGCTTTGAGAACTCTTTCTTGTGTTCTACGGAAAGCACCACATGGTAACTCAGCCCGACATGGGGCAACGCTAATATTTCCTTCGGTGATAGATAGTTATCATAATGCAATACGATATGAATAAGTCTTCACTCCAGACATTTATTTTCTTATTTTGGTAATTTAGTCTTTGCTATGATAACCCGGTCATAACATGTTTTGTGTTATATTTGTTAAGTTACACGCTCTCTCTATTGGTTGAATAATATTTCGTGCCTGCGAGACACACCTGGACCCACATCTTCATTGTCTCATTCCTAAGTACATGTTTCGCTATAGTATATCAAAACATGCTCTCGAGTTGTGGGTATGACGACACGCAACTTTATTTATGCGGACGACACGCAACTTTATTTATCATTTGAATCTTCTCAACATAGTGCTAATTCTGCAATTGCTTCTCTTGAAATTTGTATCAGTGAAATCCGTAATTGGATGAAATCAAACTTCTTGAAGTTAAATGATGATAAAACAGCATTTCTTCTGTTTGGATCCCACCAACAGCTCTCTAAAATCAACATTGAAAACGGTTGCATCGGTGACTCTGCAATTGCCTTATCTTCCAAAGCACGCAATTTAGGTGCATTTTTTGACACTCACATGACCATGCAACCTCATATCTCTAATGTCATTCGTTGTTCAGCGCTTCAACTACGAAACATCAGCCGGATCCGCAAATACCTAAGTCGCGATGCTACTGAACAAATTATTCACTCATTCATCTCTTCTCGTTTGGATAACCAGAATGCACTTCTTTATGGATTACCAGCAAACCAACTCTATCGCCTTCAGAAAATTCAAAACACTGCCGCTCGAATTCTTACTTTCACCAGAAAATATTGCCATATCACGCCAATCCTTAAGGAACTGCATTGGCTTCCTGTCACACAAAGAATTGTTTTAAAACTTATGTTGATTGTATATAAATGTATTAATGATATTGCTCCGTCACATTTATCTGAACTCCTTTCACATTATGTTCCCACCCGTACGCTTCGATCTGGAAACATGCAACTTCTTCAAGAAAGAAAATCCAACCGCACATGGGGTGACAGATCATTTGCAATCGCAGCTCCACGTCTATGACGTGCGATCGCTGCCATAAATTGACAAATTGACATATGTCAATTTCTTTCAGTGAAATCGACATATGTTGATTTCATCCAATAGCAGAACTGAAATCGACATAAGTAAGCTAATTTACGTAAAATGTACATATTTCAATTACCTTGCGAGAAATCGCCATATGCTCATTATTTGAAAACTAGTGTCGAATTTATTACTGTTTATTGGTTGCTGCAACTGGTCTTCTGCCTCATTGGCTGAAATAACCGCCAGAAAAATTCAAAATGTAATCGACACATGCCAATTTAGGAATTGACATAATCAATTTCCAAATCACTACGCTACGAATGCACCAAAAATACACCTCGGAGTACGAGCGAGCTCTATCACGGTTTATGACCCTCACCAATCGTTGTATGTTTACAACCAGTCGCTTGTTACATTTTCTTATATTATTCTACAACTATTTCAACGTGTATTCCGTTCAAAAATGAGTAAAGTATTAGCTGGTATTGTTAGAAAGTAAATGGCTTAAATAAGAAGACTTGTTTTTAAAAATACAATGTTCGACATAACATGTACATAAGCTTACATAGTGTAAGAGTCTACATGGATGGAAGCTTATTTCCTGTGCATGTCTTGGGGTGGTGCAATAATGATGTGTACTTGGAGCTGGAGGGGGAATTTATAGGGGTGGCAAAGATTTTTGGGTTGGTCAAAAGCGGTCAACGTACGTATATCGACAGCTCGAAGCATTATCATGATTATGCATCAACTTCTGTTGGGCGCATTGGATGTCGTTTTGGGAGTATTCTTTTCTGCAACCAATCACATGTCTTGAAATTGACATATGTCCATTTATACCTCAAAATGGTTGAGAACAATTTTAACCACCAGGTATAGGGAAGCAGTCACGCAGCCAATTATACAACATAAAATTAATGCAAACAGCGCAAGTGGTTTTAAATAATAGACATATGTCAATTTCCACCCTTGGAAATGACATATGTCGATTTTATGTAAATGGCAATTACAAGTTCTCCTATTGGACAAAATCAACATATGTCAATTTCTTTCAGCGAAATTGACATATGTCAATTTGCCTATTTATGGCAGCAATCGCACATCATACACGTCTATGGAATGAACTGCCCATTTATATTAGAACTGCTAAAAATGTAACTGTGTTTAAAAAGTTGTTAAAAACTCATCTTATGTCAGAGACATTTTGTAATTCTTAAGTTATGCATCTTATTTTACTTTCAGTTTTCTTTGTCTATTGTTCAGTTTTTGTTTTTTGTTTTAGTGCCTTGAGCGCTCTAAATTGAATGGATATGTGCCTTGTCGCTATTATTATTATTATTATTATTATTATTATTAATATTATTATTACCTAGCTGGGGGTTTACACCCCCCAGCTAGGTACTGTAATGCTATTCATTCTTTCTTCTGGCAACAAATTGCACAGTTTTTGCTCTAGCTCAGACATGCTTTGACCGATTTTGACCTAACTTGGTCACAACCATCATTGACCACGACCATACACGTCGCCTGACTTTTAGTAGGTTAAAGGTTACAGAGGGGTCAAATAGGCTAAAAATGTGATTTCAGCTAAAAATTCTTCTTCTCCTACATGTAACATTCTACAATGACGTCACTTGACCATACGCATCGGCTATACCCAGTGCCCATAGTGTGTAAGCAGAATTGGGTTCAAAGGTCATTAAGGGGGCATTACAGGTATATAACCAAATACCTTCAAAATGCTTCTTCTACCACAAATTACATAGCACAATGAGGTCACTTGCACATATGCATCGACTATACCCAGTGCCTATAACTTGTACACAGAATTGGGGTCAAAGGTCATTAAAGGGGTAAAATCTTACAATTGCATTATCTTGACATATGTAAGGGATATGTGGCTCAAACTCATTGACAGCAAATCTCATGACCAGGGGAAATTTTACAGGGGTCAGGTCATAGGTCACGCAGAGGTCAAATCTTAGAAATGAATTTTCTGGAAATCTGTAAGGGGTATGGGGCTCAAACTTGGTGACAACAAACTTCATGACCTGGGGAAAAGTTTGATACATTTGCAGGGGACAGGTCAAAGGTCATCTTAGGTCAAATCTTAGAATTTCATTATCTGGACATCTGTAAGGGGTTCAAAGCTCAAACTCGGTGACAACAAACCTCGTGACCAGGGGAACAATTTGAAGGGGTCAGGTCAAAGGTCATCTGGGGCTAAATCTTAGAGTTGCGTTATCTGGACATCTGTAAGAGGTACGGCTCACTCTCGGTGACAACAAACCTCATGACCAGGGGAACATTATTGAACATCTTGCAGGGGTCATGTCAACGGTCACCTGGGGTCAAATCTTAGAATTGCGTGACAACAAATTTGATGACCAGGGGAAAATTTTTGGAACATTTTGCAGTGGTCAGGTCAAAGGTCATCTGGGGTCAAATCTTAGAATTGCATTTTCTGGACATCTGTAAGGAGTACGGGACTCAAACTCGGTGACAACAAACCTCATGACCAGGTGTACATTTTTGGAACATTTTGCAGGGGTCAGATACCTCCACAACAACAACATGCCGAGCTAGGTTTGTGGTCTATGACCACCATTTGCCACTAGTTATTATTATTATTATGAGTTTTCGTCGGTGCTTTTGTTCTCAATGCATTCAGGTAATTCTATGACTACGTCACACATAGACACATTAGGGAACTGTGCCCTGAATGCCTGGAATGTAAGATTGCATTGCCTTACATCAGCCATGAGACTGCACTTTCCTAACAAAACTAAAAAATGCGTGTGATATTGGGCAAAAAGTACCAAAAAAACAGGATGAAATTAAATTTAGTTGCGGAAATTTTTACTAAAAATCAGTTTTAAAACTGAAAATTCTCATGCCATGGGAAAGGAGACAGAGAAAATATCACTTCTAGGAAAAACTCTACTTGTTTATTTGAATATACATTTCTTGCCCCCATATAAACGGACGACCCGCTGTTAGCGAGTATCGTGTTCTTTGTCAAAGACTCTCTTCTATTCATTCGCACCTCTAAAAATTTCCAGTCCCAATAAATTCGCGAATTCAACAGTACTTCTACCGCTTTCTTAACTGCCTTTTATTCAGAGAAAGTTTGTAGGTAACGATTAATATCTATAAATAGATACAAGGATTTACTTTTTATATAATTTACAAGCTATTTTCTCAAAATGTCCAAAAAGAGTTATAAAAGAAAATATAATTTTATTACAAGCATATTCTGTAACGTTACATTGTCAGCAATATTTTCATTAAAGATAAGAGTAAACATGTTTGTGTGACCCATATCTACCCGAGCATCTGAAACTGATAAAAGGCATACGTTAGACATAAAGCACCTCAAAATGGACGAACCGTGGTAACATTTGCTTGGGGTACCTGGTAAAAACCCATTCTTTGAACCTACCTAGCAAACACAAAACGTTTTTAAAACGTTTTATATAAGTTATATTTTGGCTTTTGGTTTAGGTAAAAACGTTTTAATAACATTAAAATGTCGGGTTATATAAAGGTCATGAAAACGTTTTAAAACGTTTTGTATGAAAACACACTACAGCAATATTTCTAAAATGTTTTCAAAAATGTTATTGTAAACTATTTTTGCAAACATTTTAGCCAAATATTTTGCCAACACGTTAATAATATTATGTTAAAATATTTGCCCCCAGCAAACACAGAAATGTCTTTTGTAAACTAAAATTTAAAAAAATGTTTTCTTCCAAACGTTTTAATAACATTTAAATGTCGGGTTATATAAAGGTCATAAAAACGTTTTTAAAACGCAAACATTTTTCGCAAAATATTTTTTCATCCCCAAAATAACATTCTGTTTAGAATGTTTTGTATCATGTTTTCAAAAATGTTTTTGGAATGTTATTAAAACGATTTTATACCCTTTATAACCCGACATTTAAACGTTTTCTGTCAAACATTTTGTGTTTATTTTGCCAACACGTTAATAATATTATGTTAAAATATTTGCCCCCAGCAAACACAGAAATGTCTTTTGTAAACTAAAATTTTAAAAAATGTTTTCTTCAAAACGTTTTAATAACATTTAAATGTCGGGTTATATAAAGGTCATAAAAACGTTTTTAAAACGCAAACATTTTTCGCAAAATATTTTTTCATCCCCAAAATAACATTCTGTTTAGAATGTTTTGTATCATGTTTTCAAAAATGTTTTTGGAATGTTATTAAAACGATTTTATACCCTTTATAACCCGACATTTAAACGTTTTCTGTCAAACATTTTGTGTTTGTTGGGTAGTAGAGTATCAAAAAATGTTTTTCAATGTTATGAAAACGTTTTATACCCTTAATATACCCTTTATATAACCCGACATTTAAACGTTTTCTGACAACATTTTATAACCTTTTCCGAATGATGTCGAAAACGTTTTGTGTTTGCTGGGTACCTATAAAGTGATGAGTCGGGCTCAACGATTTACGCGGGAAAATTGGCAAATTCCGCAGAATTGCTGGATGAATTTTGAGAGAATTGAATATTGAGTTGGGCAGAAAAAGTTGCGACCCATATGAACAAAAACTAGAGCGGTCACCTCACAATAATTGATGAACCACGGGGCTCCGACAGCGTATTGTGGTAGGCCCTATCACACGTTTTGGACTTTCCTCTTTCATGTGACACCATCAGAGGGTCAGACCTTTGCTTTGTTTTCGAGATCTTTAGTGTAGAAAAGACCTAAAATATTGACCGGGTCTTTCAAAGGAATATTGACCCGGGTCATATGAGCAGTATCACCCCTTTGCGGATGTATATTGTTATTATATTCTTTACTTTTTGCTGCTTGATTTTACACCACTCGCATCGTCATACCTTCTTGGCATTTCGAGATACGAAAAGGGCCCAAAATATGAATATTGACCCGGGAGTTATGATGAGTGTCGCCCCTGGGTGGGGACATGTTTATTTTTAACTTATATTCAATTCTTTACCCTTTCTCTTTCATTTGATACCTCTCGGGGGGTCATCCCTTGTTGGCATTTCGAGATATGAAAGGGCCCATATGAATATTGAGTCAGCTCTTATAATGAGTGTCACCCCAGGTGGGTAAATATTTTATTATATCGTTCACATTTCATGTGACACTACTCAGGTCGGGGGTCATATATTCTTGCCATTTCGAGATATATCCATTTCAGACCAAACGGTTGCTGAGTAAGTAATTAAGTAAGGAAGAATATATGACTAATATAGGTTGATACAATTTCATGGTTCAGCAAAAAAAATAAATAAATAAATAAAAACGTTATTCACAAGTAAGCTGGAAAATTCGTAGTGAATAACGTGAATTTAAAAAAATTATTCCAAATAAGGGAAGAAAATGAGTCCCAAATCATGTCCTGCCGAATTAGTGATAGGTTTAACCAGAGATCCCTGGCCAGTAAAATATGTTAGAATAGCAATGTACTTGGTCCAATGTCACTTGGTCCAATGTCACTTGGTCCAATGTCACTTGGTCCAATGTCACTTGGTCCAATGTCACTTGGTCCAATGTCACTTGGTCCAATGTCACTTAGTCCAATGTCACTTGGTCCAATGTCACTTGGTCCAATCATCCCTTGGTCCAATCATCACTTGGTCCAATCATCACTTGGTCCAATCATCACTTGGTCCAATCATCAAGTGTTCCAATCCCACTTGGTCCAATGTCACTTAGTCCAATGTCACTTGGTCCAATGTCACTTGGTCCAATGTCACTTGGTCCAATGTCACTTAGTCCAATGTCACTTGGTCCAATGTCACTTGGTCCAATCATCCCTTGGTCCAATCATCACTTGGTCCAATCATCACTTGGTCCAATCATCACTTGGTCCAATCATCAAGTGTTCCAATCCCACTTGGTCCAATGTCACTTAGTCCAATGTCACTTGGTCCAATGTCACTTGGTCCAATGTCACTTGGTCCAATCATCACTTGGTCCAATCATCAAGTGTTCCAATCCCACTTGGTCCAATGTCACTTGGTCCAATGTCACTTGGTCCAATCATCACTTGGGCCAATCATCAAGTGTTCCTATCATCACTTGGTCCAATCCCACTTGGTCCAATGTCACTTGGTCCAATCATCACTTGGTCCAATCATCAAGTGTTCCAATCATCACTTGGTCCAATCCCACTTGGTCCAATGTCACTTGGTCCAATGTCACTTGGTCCAATGTCACTTGGTCCAATCATCACTTGGTCCAACGTCACTTGGTCCAATCATCACTTGGTCCAATGTCACTTGGTCCAACGTCACTTGGTCCAATCATCACTTGGTCCAATGTCACTTGGTCCAATCCCACTTGGTCCAATGTCACTTGGTCCAACGTCACTTGGTCCAATCATCATTTGGTCCAATGTCACTTGGTCCAATGTCACTTGGTCCAATCATCACTTGATCCAATGTCACTTGGTCCAATCATCACGTCGACCGTATCACATACTGACGTATTTGCGAAATACGCATGTCGAGAAAATCGAATTTGAAAATATCGCTTAATTTTAGCGATTTTCATTTGCTGCATAATCTTGATTAAAACATAATTGTCGATTAAAACCTGGTTAAAAGTAATGCAAATAATACTATATTTTCACTTATCACTATCAGAGTATAACTAATTCTGCATAAAATCAATATTAAATAAAATACGTCACTATGACAATGTCACTTGGTCCAATCCCACTTGGTCCAATGTCACTTGGTCCAACGTCACTTGGTCCAATCATCACTTGGTCCAATGTCACTTGGTCCAATTTCACTTGGTCCAATCCCACTTGGTCCAATGTCACTTGGTCCAGTGTCACTTGGTCCAATCATCACTTGATCTAATGTCACTTGGTCCAATCATCATTTGGTCCAATGTCACTTGGACCAATGTCACTTGGTCCAATCATCACTTGATCCAATGTCACTTGGTCCAATCATCATTTGGTCCAATGTCACTTGGTCCAATGTCACTTACACTGTGCATGCAAGCATAACAGTGAATTGAAAAGCGCGCGCTTCAAAGTTGGCAAATTTTAGAAAACATCCATGTCGATAAATGAATTTTTTCATATGCTTCATTTATCCAAATTGTTTGAATTTTTAATATATGGTGTGTGAAGCCTTCCCGTGGCTAAGATCGGGTCCCCCAAAATTAAAAATTGTTTTGTTTAAGAGCTACTGCCTGTTTTTATGGATTTTTGAAGATCGCTCATAAATCAGTAAATATAGGCCTATTGAAATAAAGGGACCTACCACCATTTAGCTGAAATACTAATCTATCTTAGCATGTAAATTATTTCCGTCGACAACGAATGATACACTTCGAGAAAACTAGTTGAAACAAAACATTATATCAAAGATATTTTTAGGGAGTAATTTTCCAAACCTCAATAGCTCTAAGCCATTGTGTGTGTGTCCAAGGCCATACTATTTTTTTTGTATACGCGGTACAGTGGGAATTGATTTTCCGTTTACCATTTGTCTTCCCGTGTTAATCCAGATAACAAAATGTTAATTTAAAGTCTCATAGCAAATGAATTTTTATTTTTACTTTTCGGATTTGACTTTGAGCAATGGTGACACATACCATGTTTACAGAAAAAAATGAAAATTCTATTCCAGACATCGTCAAAATGTCAAACTTCGTATTTTTTGTATTATATTTAAGTAATTAACTGCAGTTTCTTTATTCAACATCATAACAGGTTCATACTTGACAAATTTATGGAGAATGAATAGACTTTCATTAAATATTGAAAAAACCCAAAATTACCCATGCCTAATTTACATAAAAATATCATGAATACATAATTACCTGTAATTAGCTAATTTGCATAATTAATTACTTTTTGTGTATTTTTTGTTATCAATTGAAATAACTTTGTATACATATAGTGCAAAAAAACCGCACCCTGATATCATGTACGGTTTTCTATTGGCATCAATTTTGCATATTAATTAGCTGAACTTAGTCATTTTTTCACCTTTAATTTGTCTGCAGATTGGCTGAATTTGCTAAAATAGTATATTTGGTAAATTTATTATAATTATTCAATGACAGATTTTTAAATTTTGTTTTCTTTAACGAAGTTAGGAAAGATAGGCATTTAACCTGTGGTACTTAAATTAACGCTGCTTTTTCAAGCAAGCGTCCAAATAAACCTTCAAAATCTCGAAATGTGCCAATTTTGTCATTGTAGCCATTTGTGGCAGGTTTTAATTCCATTTACGAGCATCTTAAAATTGACACTACATCACAATGCATTGACCGATTTCGATTCCGTTTTTTGATTTTTGATGCTTTAATAAAGCTCATTCATGTAGAAACATTAGATAACGTTTTTCTGCTGCGCTTATTTTTGAGGTGATATACCTATTATCAGTTAAAAAATTTAAACTAATGTATAAAGTGAATTTACTATCTAATTATCATTAATTGGTGATTATTGTATGCTCTGATTATTATTCAAGTTATTTAATAGTGTTATCTATCTGTAGTCCACACTTCCAGACATTTCTGTCCTTTTCGTGTCATTCGCTCTCATGTTATGCTGCTCATGCTTTTCCTTTTTGCTCGCTTGTTTCGTTCATCCTTATGGACCTGACCAACTGTCTGGGAGTGTGGTTTACTCATGGATCTGCCTTTGTTGCCAACATGTAGTAAATGTCTGTCCCACTTGTAGGTCATGTCTTTGTCTACACATAAATGGTGTCTTTGTCTTTGCACTGTTTAGTATTTTGTTATTACTTTTCAGGGTGGCCAAAGTCTTCTCGAGCTTTGCTCTTTTTTTTGGTCATCCTACCATTATGTATTATATATATATTCATTGCGTTGATATGGTAAATAAATAAACTGAAAACTGAAAACTGATAATCACGTGGTCCCATCACCATTTGGTCCAATGTCACTTGGTCCAATGTCACTTGGTCCAATCCCACTTGGTCCAATGTCACTTGGTCCAATCATCATTTGGTCCAATCATCACGTGGTCCAATCCCACTTTGTCCAATCCCACTTTGTCCAATCCCATTGTGGAACACCCTGCCTGACCAGGGAAGTACGAGCAGAGTGAGTATTGATCACTTCCATGGAGATTTCAAATACTCACTTAGATTGAGGGACCATGACCATGCGTCGTGCCACAGTCACAGACGATGTGGCCCTGCACAACAGTGAAAAATTAACTCATGATGAAATGTAACATACAAGTCACAAAGTCACAGTCAGCACGTGATAATCATGTTGTGGCGATATATTATTTTATAGCCCGTGCCTTCTATTTTAATTTATTTATTTATTCAAAACTATGGTGTCATTCACCTCGAGTGAGATCACTCTCTCGTATCATTTCGATTTGACTATCGTTAAACGTCACAATGGTCTTTTGTGAACGAATGTCTTGTGTACGACGCAAACTGAGAATGAATTGTAGTCTGTGGCATTCACTCAGATGGTTAACATCTCTCCATAAACTCTCCGTGTGCGTCAAGATTTGAACACAACTTCTTAGTTTAGAGCGAGTACAATTCTCGCTAATTATTACTGGATAATGGAGTTTGTTCTACTCCTAGTTCTCTTGTTAGTTTTAATATAAAGTTTCATTCCGAATGAAGAAGATGTAGTAAGTAATAAATATAACTTAATTAACAGTAAATTGGGTTTTGATTGTCTTCATGTTTGTGTGATAATACTCGTGCTTGGCTGATTCTAAAAGCCTAAATAAGTCCCTGGTTGAACCTCTGGTTCTATGAAGAACTTTATTTTAGCGCACCTACTCATGCCAAATCAACGATGAAGAGACGATAAACCGAATACCAATCTGAGGGACTAGTCGAGACGAGTGAACCAAGACGCATCTACCAAGCCGTGTGATTATTCCCTGGTACCTACCTCGCCGGTTAAAATATTTAGCGAGTCCTATTCCCAAAGTTCTTTATTAGAAATGGTGGAGAAAGCCAAGGCGTTTTGATATTTTTATATCAATGTTATTTTAAAGATCACACTTACAAGAGACAAATTTTACCCAATATATTAATACATCTTGTTCATCGACGGCCGAAGACGTCAGCGGAGTTTCTGAGTGATGCTACGGGCTACCCTTACCATTTTTGTTTCAAATTTTATTTTGGTAAGTTAATATGATGGTGGTAAGTTTTGTTTTGGTGGCATCAACATATATTGTATGTTTTATCTATAGTCTAGGCACGTAGTAGGCCTATTTCATTTCAAAATTTGGCGAGTTGAGTAATTTTGCGCTAAACATGGGCGTTGGCTGCCAATCGATACCAGCTGTGTATGTGACGGGTTTGCTTTAATGTGTAATCAATGGAGTGTACAATTGTATTCATTGAATTGAAGCTTGCTTTCTTTAGTCAGTTATAAGCTTGGCTTTGTATTGTGTCTGATTGTTCATTCAGCCGTCATAAACTGTGGCGTGGCATGTATTTAAAATTTGCGCGCGTTGACTCATTCAATTGAATTTGCTTTCTTTGTCAGTCAACCGGGTTCATTGATGGTCATCATGTTTGTAGTTTACTATGATTGCTAAAATGAATTATTTGGTCAGTGAATTAATGGTATGTAAATAGATAATGGAAACTTGTATATAGGTTATTTGCAAAACTTTGTTGATGTAAAGTAATAAGTTGACTTTGAAAATATTCTAAATAATTTTGCTTTGTTAAAGCGAGTCAATTTATCAACTTATTTTGATGACAAATATTGAGATGGATTTAAATTTTGTAAACATCCATGGCTTCTGGCGATGATGAAATTAAATTAGAAGAAAAGTTGAATGATAGCTCTGAAGAAATTTCTAATACATCTGATAGTAGTTCTGATGATGAAATATTAGATTTTGATTTAAACATGGCTACTAAATACGACATGTACGATTTAAAAATCAAATATTCAGGAGATCCTGAAGATGATTTAGATTCTTTTATTACCAAATTTTCAAATTATGCTGCACTTCGAGATTATACTGCGCCAAAAGCAGCATTGGCTCTGACAATTAAAATTGAGGGCAATGCTAGCGTCTTTCTTGAGTCAATACCCGAAAGCGATAAGGATACGGTTGATAAGATTAAGGCTCTTCTTAAGGAGAATTTTGAGGGTGATTCGTGGCGTTGGGGAATTGAATCAAAATTGCTGTCGCGTAAACAACTCACCAATGAAACTTTGGACGTATACGCGTCAGATGTTATGCGCTGGTGCAGACAAGTTGGTAAAACAGATTCCGAGCAAATGTCAATTTTGTCAGAGGTCTATTGCCTTCTTTGCGTGGATTTGTGTTTTCCAAAGAACCTAAGACATTCCGTAATGCCTTAGACGCGGCACGATTAGGTATCGCAGTGCAGCAAACCGCTGAAAGTGACACTTCTAGTACTAAAACTATAGAAAACTCTAGTAATTCAGTGGATGAAGTAAATGTAACATTGGATTCTGTAGCAAACATGGTTTCTAATATAAGTACTAGACTGGGGAAGTTAGAAAGTGAAAAAGAAAATAAAAAGGTTTTCTTTGCAAACTCAAACCAAGATCATGTGCCCATCAATAGGTCTACCAAACGAAACATAACATGTTATAGATGTGGACGTATAGGCCATGGGTGGAGAAAATGTTATGCAAAACAGGGAAATGACGGTAAACCTTTAAACTAATGTACCCATCTGCGAGGGAGCGTAAGAGAAACAAGCATGTTCAAAAACATGCAGGTGGGAGTGAGTATATTCGTAAGAATGAACATGTATTTGCCAATTGTGACAAAAAGGGAGGACATAGCCCTTTACCACCTTATGGACAGAGTGATATGAACAATTCCGATTTATTTGTTGAAATTAATTTGTCTGATTCAAATACCATTTCGGCTTCCATAAATTGCAATCCAGTTGAATGTTTGGTTGACACAGGTGCTTCAATTAATTTAATAAACCATGATTGGTTGTATTCAAATCTGCATTCTGTTCATCATATGATACAAAAACCTCGTATTAAATCTGCTCGAGTAGCAAATGGTAGTGATTTAGAGGTAACAGGATTTATTGTTTTGGTCATATCTGTCAATGGTGTACTTTTTCCGGTGCCTTTGAATATTGCACGCAATCTTAGTTCTTGCATCATTTTAGGCAAGAAGTTTTTGAAGAAACATTGTGCCATTATTGATTGTGGTGATAGTAAGTTGAAGCTCAAAAAGCGTAGTCAGATTAGAGTGCTAGAGAAACAAGAAATTCCTCCTCACACTCAGTCTGTAGTTTGTGCAAAGATAAACAATAGGCTACCAGTACAAACCATTGGTCTCTGTCAAGGTGGTAGGCGTGTTACTGCCCTGGGAATTTTAGTTGCCAATACGGTGTCAAGTGTAATTGATCAATGTGCTCATTTAGTTGTAATGAATACAACGGATGAACCAATCATTTTGTATCCTAGGACTAAATTAGGCACTTTTACACTGATTGAATCTGAGAAAATAGTTCCATTTCCTAACTTGAAGGAAGAATTTGTCAATGAAATTCACTCATCACCAATAGATAGTAAGGATGAGGATCCTAGGCTTCAAGAAGTACTTTCTAAAGTATCTGTAAACACTGAACATTTGTCATCTTCAGAAATGTCAGAAATTACTAATTTGTTCAACGAATACATTGATATATTTAAAGTGGAAGGAGGTCCGCATGGAGATTATTCTGGTGTAAAACATGAAATAAAAACAAATGGACATCCACCAATTAGATCTCGACCATATAGATATACTCCACATATTCAAGCGGAAATCAAGAAACAAGTCAATGAAATGTTAGATCAAGGAATTATTAAAGAGTCAACTAGTCCATGGTGTTTTCCTGTATGTATGGTACCCAAGGCTGGTTCTCCAGGTTCTTATAGATTTGCGATAAATTTCAAGAAATTGAATGATATTTGTCCACGTGACAATTTTCCTTTGCCAAACATTAACGACGCACTAGATAGCTTAGGCGCTGCCAATCCCAAATACTTCTCAACTTTAGACCTTGCTTCAGGTTATTGGCAAATAGGCTTAGAAGAGAGTTCAAAACCTCTCACCGCTTTTGTGACACAAGATGGTCTATTTGAATTCCAAAGAATGCCATTTGGCCTTCATAATGCTCCTGCGACATTTCAACGCGCAATGCAAGAAGTTTTGAGAGGTCTTAACTGGCAGTTTGTTCTATGTTATCTTGATGACGTCATCATTTTCAGTAATTCATTTTCTGAGCATTTATGTCATCTAAAACAAGTGTTTGACCGTTTTCGTCAAGCTGGTCTAAAACTACAGCCAAAGAAATGTTCATTTGGTCAGAAAGAAGTGAAATACTTAGGTCATATAGTGAGTGAAAATGGTGTTGCGACAGATCCTGACAAAGTCAAAATTGTAAAGGAGTATCCCCCGCCTACCAAGGTCTCTGAGGTCAGGTCATTTTTGGGTTTTGTAGGGTACTACAGAAAATACATCAAAGATTTTTGTAAGATTGCAGAACCCCTCTCCAATTTAACAAGAAAAGAAGTGCACTTCGTTTGGGATGAAAAGTGCAAAACTGCTTTTGAAACACTCAAACAAAAGTTGCAAGAACCACCAATTTTGGCATATCCTAGATTTGATGGCACGGAATTCATTTTACAAACCGATGCCAGTGGGGTAGGCTTAGGATTCATTTTGGCTCAAAATCAAGATGGAAAAGAACGAGTCATATCGTATGGTGGTAGAGCTTTGCACAAAGGTGAGAAGAATTACACGACCACAGAATTAGAGGCCTTGGCAGTTGTTGAAGGAGTCAAAAATATGCCCCATATCTACAACATGGTGTAAAATTTACAGTAGTCACAGATCATTGTGCACTGAAATGGCTTTTCAGCAAGAAACAAACAATTGGTCATTTAGCTAGGTGGGCAATTAAACTTCAAGCATATACATTTGATGTAGTACATGTCAGGGGACGCAATAATGGTAACGCTGATGCACTTAGTAGGTTAAACTATGACTCTCTAAACACTTGTGTCGATTGTAACCATTGTAAGTCTGATTCACAAAATTCTGAAGAATTAAACAATGTATGGATAGGTTCAGACTTAGACAAGATTTCGGAGGACGTCTTGTCTGAGCTGCCTGATGACAATGTAGCTAGTGATGTTAGAAGTGACACAAAACCTGAAGTGAATGTTGTCAAAAATATACGTTATCAATATGGTAAACGTGTTGAGAATGACAAAAAGGTGGAAAACAAAGATGTACCGACTCTTCCAGCTGAAATCAATTTACAAGGGTTTAAAGAAGCACTGCTGACCGATACTTTTGCTAGTTCTATGTTGAATTTTCTAGAGCACGATCAATTGCCAGATGATGCTCTTAAAGCTAGAAATCTGTTGTTGCAGGCTGATCAATATTATGTGCATGAAGGATTATTATATCACATTTGGCATACTCCAGCAAAGAGGCACATGCCAGAAAGGAATACTTATCAGTTGTATGTTCCAATCACTTTTGTTGATACAGTTCTGAACAACTGTCATGATCACGTGTTAGCTGCACATTTTGGATTTCAAAGAACTTACAGCAAAATTCGTCAGCGGTACTTCTGGAAAGGGATGTATCGTGATGTAGATAACTGGGTTAGATCTTGCATATCCTGTTCTCAACGCAAAACGCATAGGCACAAAGTTATCGCCCCAATGCAAATCATGAAAGTACCAGGTGCTTTCCAACGCGTTAGTGTTGATATTTTAGGACCTTTACCAATTACAACCTCTGGCAACCGTTATGTTCTTTGCTTTACGGATCACTGCACCAGGTGGCCCATTTTGGTACCTTTGAAAGTAACAAATGCTTCAACAATCGCAAGAGCATTTTTCGATAATGTCATATGTGTCCACGGTTGTCCAGAAACGTTATTAAGCGATAGAGGAACAAATTTTCTAAGCAAGATCGTTTTGGAAGTGTGTCGAATCATGCGAACACAGAAATTGAATACCTCAAGTTATCACCCACAATGCAACGCGATACAAGAGCGGTACAATGCTGTAATTTTAGACACCATTTCACACTATGTAAATGAATTCCATACTGATTGGGATCAATATATCACAGCCATACAGCTACAGTTTGCATACCGTACAACTCCTGCTGAAAACTCCGTTGGATTCAGTCCGTTCTTTCTCTTGTATGGTAGAGAAGCGAGACTTCCTTTAGATGTAACGCTCACGTCAGACTGCAATTATGCAGAACAGAATCTCAGAGAGCACATTCATCATCTAATCTCTCAATTAGAAATTGTAAGGAAGATCTCACAACGTCACGCAGAGCAAAATCAAAACAAGATGAAAGAACGTTTCGATGAGAGTGCAACGGATGTTCCTTATCAAGTTGGAGACTCAGTATGGATATATATTCCTGCATTGCAGCAAGGACTTTCACGCAAACTTCAGAAATTCTGGTCGGGTCCATACCTGCTTGTTGAACAAACAGGTCCAGTCAATTTCCGTGTACGTAATCTAGAAAACAACAAATTGATTACTACACCAATTCACGTCAATCGTATGAAATTTGCATATGATAGGTATGTCCGACCAAGCAATGATACGGAACCAACAGATTTAGAACAAAGAGATCCAATTCCAGGACTTGTTCTAGACGATTGTCCTGAGGACTCTTTTCTTGCTCTTTTGGCCACACAAGAATCTGAGAAAACAAAGGTTCCAATTATCCTAGGTCTGCCACCAGTTCAGGACAAAACTCCTGAATATGTGATTGAGCATATTATCAGAGGACGCTATAGAAATGGGCGTCTAGAATATCTCATAAAGTGGCGGGATTTTCCAAAATCAAGAAACACTTGGGAACCAGAGACAAACTTGAACGCAGCTGCTCTTGAGTCTCTGAAGACCAATCCTGTCAAAATTACTGGTAAACTGTAAAGGCCAGACTATGGAATCAGTATCATTGTTAGATCAGTTGTAAGCAACTCGATCAAAAGGCTGTGTGAAAAAAAAATGATGTCTTGACAAATGTGAAATTAGGCATAATATTATAATTATTATGTGATTTGTAATTATCAAAGAATACTTCTAAAGATTTGTGTGCATTTACAAATTTATGAATGACTAATATAAAAGTCAAGGACGTCAAAATGAAAACAAATATATTTGGCATTTGATAAATGTAGAAAGTTATATGTTGAATTGATTTTGAATTGTAATTTGAAAGTTTGTCACAATTGTACTATTTGTAATTGTGTGGAATTGGGATTATCACAAAATAATGTATTTTGATTTATAATGACAATGAACCCGAATGTATATTTGGTTGGCGCGTATGTTGTGGATTTGTACAATATTGGAACAAATTGTTTGTAGGTGATTAAGTAATGAAACATTTAAGAAATTAAGAAATGTAGAATTGTAATGTTGATGCCACCATCATTTTATTTTGATTCAATTAAAGTAAGGTATATTATTGTATTTCGCGATATGTACTTCAGCGTGTTACAATATATTGCGATATTGAAGGAAATCAGTCCGAGAAAATCCTCAAAAGAAACATTCCCATCTCGATGTAATCATTTTGGAACCCCGGAGAAGAGTTTTGCCTAAGTACGTGAAAGGGTATGTAAGGGATGTTTGTGTAATGTAAATAAAATTTAGTCATTGATTTTTCCGTGAAACCGAAATTACCTGAAAATTAGGCCTTTAACAATTGTAAATTTTCGGGTCAATTCGGTATCAGGAGTTCCACAGATGCTGATACGACGATGCATTGATGAATTACATTTCGTAACAAGGAATCATCACACAACGAGGATACACTTACGAGGATAAGAGGATTTATATCGCATGGATTTACCTTCATAAAATTTTGTTTAATAATCAATGAATTATAAAAATGTCCTGAATTGTTATCAGAGACAGTCAAATAATGATTGTATAAACATAAATGAAATTTGCAATTCAATTAAGAACTGGAAAGTCAAATTTGGTGTTCAATAAATTTACTTTTGTCAGGCGCCAAAACTTTTAGGGAGGGCGTATGTTGTGGCGATATATTATTTTATAGCCCGTGCCTTCTATTTTAATTTATTTATTTATTCAAAACTATGGTGTCATTCACCTCGAGTGAGATCACTCTCTCGTATCATTTCGATTTGACTATCGTTAAACGTCACAATGGTCTTTTGTGAACGAATGTCTTGTGTACGACGCAAACTGAGAATGAATTGTAGTCTGTGGCATTCACTCAGATGGTTAACATCTCTCCATAAACTCTCCGTGTGCGTCAAGATTTGAACACAACTTCTTAGTTTAGAGCGAGTACAATTCTCGCTAATTATTACTGGATAATGGAGTTTGTTCTACTCCTAGTTCTCTTGTTAGTTTTAATATAAAGTTTCATTCCGAATGAAGAAGATGTAGTAAGTAATAAATATAACTTAATTAACAGTAAATTGGGTTTTGATTGTCTTCATGTTTGTGTGATAATACTCGTGCTTGGCTGATTCTAAAAGCCTAAATAAGTCCCTGGTTGAACCTCTGGTTCTATGAAGAACTTTATTTTAGCGCCCCTACTCATGCCAAATCAACGATGAAGAGACGATAAACCGAATACCAATCTGAGGGACTAGTCGAGACGAGTGAACCAAGACGCATCTACCAAGCCGTGTGATTATTCCCTGGTACCTACCTCGCCGGTTAAAATATTTAGCGAGTCCTATTCCCAAAGTTCTTTATTAGAATCATAATAAATCCAGAATGCCAACATCAAATCAATATGTTAACCTTATTACAAGTTTTTCATCCGGCAGAATAAAAACGCGCGTAAGCCCAAATGACTTAAGCTAATCGTAGATACATCGTTCCTTTGCGCCCATTAGTGATAACATTTTTACCCCATCAGCACCTTACCCGGGGTAGGGCTGGCTATGACCAGGGGCTGGTGAGGCCCACCATATGTTTCATTTATATTTTGCTCTTGTAAAATAATTCCAAGAGATACTTTATACTCTCATACACATCACAAATATACCAACAAATCAGGTTTGAAAAAAAATTGAAATCATTATTATTTATAGTCATCTGGATAACTAACATTGAATTTTTACTGGGAATTTGTACTAACATATCAGCAATTTTATTACAAATTCCCCGTTTTGTTTTTAATTTCGAACGTTATATGTCACCGCAATCAAAACCTAATGGGGTGTATTCAAGATGCCAAGTGTTATTTTACTACACACTTTCATGACTATGTAACATATACGCTACAACCCTAACACTGTCTGATCCAACATTCGATCAAGTTACTTCATTTTCAAACACAGTGCAAATTTGTGACGAGGTCTTCCTTAATGTCACAAGAATTTGACTAATGTTTGGCAATCCGCTGGTTTGACGGTAGGAACACTTAAGAGTTAACTGGTTCAAAAGTTGATATCACGCCGGTAGTCCGACGGAATGAAAAAACGTGGGCGATATCCTTTACTATGCTAAAGTTAGAATGAGCGAGACAAGTGCCAAAAGTTGAACTTCACCCATTTATAGCGGCAATGCAAATATAAGGTACAAGAAAGAATACACATTCAGTAAAATCCGGTACAAATTGTCAAACATGACTATCATTGCGTTCTGTGGTTCTTGAGAGAGAGAAAATATTTTGAAAAATTCTTTTAAAAATAATTTGCTCAAATAAAAGTGATTTTAAAAGGACAAGTGCACAGGGGTGGCATTAGGGGCTGTGCAATAATTATGAACGGTAAAATTGGGGGGGCAAGAAATTTTAGGCGAGCTAAAGGGGGGCGATTTTATGGCAGGCCGGGGGGCAAGCAAATTTTGGCACGCATTTTGGAAATTGAACCCCCCCGCTCATAATTATTGCACAGCCCTTATTACAACCAAAAAAAAAAAGTGAAATGGAAAATGGATGCAGATCGCCAAAACCTGCTATTGGGTAGAATAGTGTATGGACTATTCAAATCCGGGATACTTCCCCACCCAATATCCCGGGGAATGTGGAGAAATAAGGGGCGTGTAATTGTCGAACTAATTACACTTTTTATCATCAACCCTGGGTATCCCTCTAGGCATTAGGGGGCTTTATACTCCAAATACTCGTTGCTCGATGTAATTGCCCCGGCTAGCAGGGTCCGGGAGATTACTAAACGTTGCAAGCCCCTACCCCTGGCGGGACCCCTGGAGAGCACCAACCGTTTAATCCCTATCCCAGTCGGGGATATGCAATCCCCACTAGTTCATCTCATTTCCCGGGATAGAAGTTGAGGAGTACTGCTTATGGTGCATTTATATTATGCATGATTATTTAAACATTTCTTTATTTGAAAAGGTGCGGAAATGCAAGGTCGTTACTTCGATGTTATATACAAGCAGTTGAAATGGTTTTTATCTTAAGTTTAGGGCAACTTATACTCCAAAAATAATATATTTACAATCAATATTTTGGGGGGATATATTTCTGAGGCGATCAGAAAATATTTGTTGGATGAGGAGACTATTAAGTAAAACCATGGTGTTTGGTTAGTTCAACAATCCAACAGTTGGCCTGTTTCGTTTTTGGGTAGATTTCAGAACTCAGTGACTTTTACACAGCGATAACCAGTTGCGACTAATTTAACCAAAATAGAACAATCAAAATTCTGTCAACGTAGTCTAAAAACATTACCACTGATTTTAGGTCACCAGTTCATAGTCAAGTTTAACTGGATTTATAAAGGGAAAGCTTGGCTGAAAGTGTCATTTCCTGGGGATTTTTGAATGTAATTTACACCATGTTCGATGAGAGGCTGGGACATGGTGTGTGCCCTAGGAAATATATCGAGGGTCGTCAAATACTTGCAAAGTACATAAACATAAAATTCAATAGAATAATAAAAAAAAACAATGTCAGACATTTCTAGGGACACCGAAAAATGTTAAGCCATAATGTGTGATTTACTCCACAGCGGCGCCTTCAAATTTTGTTTGTTGAATTTCTAGTTTTTAATGATTGTAATGCCCAATGGTGTACTAAAATTCTGTGAAGTTCTTTAATTAAGTTTTTATATTAAAGGTCAGGTCTATTGCAAAAACAAGTTTATCTCTATTCGAAGAGAATAATTATTACATTACAAGTTGACACTCGTTGCAATTTTTGTGTGGGTAAAGGTGAGGCTCGTACGTGTTCTTCCCCCGATTATTGCATTAAGGTTCCATGAAACAGGGAACAAACAGCAAAGATTGGTTAGGCTATTCCAGTTGAAATCATAAACCCCTTTGTGTTAATTGCAATGGAGTCAGGTAACCCCATTTGAACCTGTTGTTTGGTACAGACTCTTAAAATTTACGGGCGAAGGAAATGGCTGTCATTAAAGTTCAATGGTAAACATATTGAACCAGTTTAATCAATCCTTAAAACCTGGCGAATGACAGACTAGTTTGATACCTTCACAAGCAATTACATAAATTACGTGCTTGTTATTTTCATATTTTCGGTCATCAAGACCTACAATCGCGTTGACATGGAGACTTTACAGGGTAATATTGCCTAACATGATAAACGCTATTTGCACCGGAAAAATTGCTAATTTAAAGCAAAAAAAAATAATTAAAAATTAAATCGATATCATCTGAGGTCAAAAATGATGCCCAGGGGCTAAATTTTAAACGCGACCCGATCGATTAAAAGTATTTCAACATCGAATTAAAGGTCCGTAACCCGATCGACAACATCATCTCCCCGATTTTTGTCATTGTTAATGAGTTTTTGGTATCACAAAATAGATCGTATTTTTCTCATTCCTATTCTGAAATTTGACGCTCCTAATCGATGTATTTCCAGAGAAATCGAAGAATTCATGCCAAAATAGCTTCCTTGGTGGCTACCAATTTCTGGAATTCTGAGCAGGCTTTAATCGTAGATAATTATAGTCTCCTCAACAGCTAGTTTGGTTTGGTCATTCACATTGTATGAAAAGAGCGAACCACACTAACTGCTGAGGAGACTTCAGATCGACGATGGTAGTATAAAGCTCTAAAAATTCAAAGACGGACATAGCTGGCTGCGTGGCGTAGTTGCTTAGTACCCGGTTCAATTCCCAGTAGCGGCAAGTTTCTTTTTCCTCTCCATTTTCAACCCAAACGTTTTTACATTCATAAGAAATGTACATATTGCAAGGGGAAATATATTTGGTTTCCTTTTTTTTTTGAATCGGTACGAAAAAGATTTTAAAATAAAAATTTTTGCATTGTCGTCAGGGCATTTCTGTTTTGCTTTCAATATTGGCTATTGCCATTATGCCATAATACACAAAAATTTATCATGAACGATATAAAGATGAACATGAAAAAACTGGTTGTTGGGAGTGGTGTATGAAAACCCCGGAATGAAAACAAATGTCACAACTTTAATAGTATCGGAACGTGGACCTGGTGGAGCTTGGTTGTCAGTGCAACCAGAATACTTTGGTGCAACCACGCACGCACGGCAAATGGCTAACGGGAATTACGTCACATGTTGTTGCTTGCCTGTCCAGAATGCAGTTCACGCATACCAAGTTATTGGATTGCAAATTTTGTTATTTATTCACATTTACGCTGAAAATGCGCTCGTTTTTTCACAAAGCTGCATAAAGGGGACGATATTGATATTATATGTAATTTTAAAGACAATCCATATCCAAAAACAAAGGGTTACCCCCCCACCCCTTTAAAAAGACTAGTTTGCGTATGACGTGCTGTCAACTAGACCGAAAATTACGTACTGCGCAGGTCAGGAACCAATCACGTCGCGCCTTTGCTCATGATGTACACAGGCCCGTACGCATAGGGGGGGGGGTGTAAAAGGGTACAAAAAATGTGCAAAAGGGTGCAAAAAGTACCAAAATTTCAGCATCTGTGAGCGCAGCGAGCAAAAAAATCAGTTACTTTACGGAGTTTTCGTCAAAAAGGTCAAAATTTTGGAAAGAAAGTCCACTTTTCACAAAATCGCCCCCCTGGAAAAAAGTCCACTTTTTCAAATCAGCACCTCCACCCCCCAAAAAAAATCCTGCGTATGGGCCTGGATGTGCACAATTGACAACACTGAAAACCAAATCCGAGTCAAATGACTCATTCAACCGGGTCTGGCGATATTGACTACCTCAAATGGGTCACTTGGACTCATCAAAATGAGTCCAGCAACAATGACAACCAGATGTGACTCATCTATGTTAGTCATTCTGTATCACATGACTCATCTTGGTTAGTCAAAGGGATATTGACTAGGCTAAGTGAGTCAACGTAAGTCACATCGACTCACCAATATGAGTCCAGCAACAATGACAATCAGATGTGACTCATTTAGATTAGTCAATCTGTATCACATGACTCATTCAGCATAGTCAAAAGGATATTGACTAGACTAAGTGAGTCAAAGTGAGTCATGTGGACTCATCAATATGAGTCCAGCAACAATGGCAACCAGATGTGACTCATGTAGATTAGTCAATCTGTATCACATGACTCATTCAGCATAGTCAAAGGGATATTGACTAGACTAAGTGAGTCATGTGGACTCATCAATATGAGTCCAGCAACAATGACCAGATGTGACTCATGTAGATTAGTCAATCTGTATCACATGACTCATTCAGCATAGTCAAAGGGATATTGACTAGACTAAGTGAGTCATGTGGACTCGCCAATATGAGTCCAGCAACAATGACAAGATGTGACTCATGTAGATTAGTCAATCTGTATCACATGACTCATTCAGCATAGTCAAAAGGATATTGACTAGACTAAGTGAGTCAAAGTGAGTCATGTGGACTCATCAATATGAGTCCAGCAACAATGGCAACCAGATGTGACTAATCTAGGTTAGTCAATCTGTATCACATGACTCATTCAGCATAGTCAAAGGGATATTGACTAGACTAAGTGAGTCATGTGGACTCATCAATATGAGTCCAGCAACAATGACCAGATGTGACTCATGTAGATTAGTCAATCTGTATCACATGACTCATTCAGCATAGTCAAAGGGATATTGACTAGACTAAGTGAGTCATGTGGACTCATCAATATGAGTCCAGCAACAATGACCAGATGTGACTCATGTAGATTAGTCAATCTGTATCACATGACTCATTCAGCATAGTCAAAGGGATATTGACTAGACTAAGTGAGTCATGTGGACTCATCAATATGAGTCCAGCAACAATGACCAGATGTGACTCATGTAGATTAGTCAATCTGTATCACATGACTCATTCAGCATAGTCAAAGGGATATTGACTAGACTAAGTGAGTCATGTGGACTCGTCAATATGAGTCCAGCAACAATGACAATCAGATGTGACTAATCTAGGTTAGTCAATCTGTATCACATGACTCATTCAGCATAGTCAAAGGGATATTGACTAGACTAAGTACGTCATGTGGACTCGTCAATATGAGTCCAGCAACAATGACAAGATGTGACTCATGTAGATTAGTCAATCTGTATCACATGACTCATTCTGCATAGTCAAAAGGATATTGACTAGACTAAGTGAGTCAAAGTGAGTCATGTGGACTCATCAATATGAGTCCAGCAACAATGGCAACTAGATGTGACTCATGTAGATTAGTCAATCTGTATCACATGACTCATTCAGCATAGTCAAAGGGATATTGACTAGACTAAGTGAGTCATGTGGACTCATCAATATGAGTCCAGCAACAATGACCAGATGTGACTCATGTAGATTAGTCAATCTGTATCACATGACTCATTCAGCATAGTCAAAGGGATATTGACTAGACTAAGTGAGTCATGTGGACTCGTCAATATGAGTCCAGCAACAATGACAATCAGATGTGACTAATCTAGGTTAGTCAATCTGTATCACATGACTCATTCAGCATAGTCAAAGGGATATTGACTAGACTAAGTGAGTCAAAGTGAGTCATGTGGACTCATCAATATGAGTCCAGCAACAATGACAATCAGATGTGACTAATCTAGGTTAGTCAATCTGTATCACATGACTCATTCAGCATAGACAACTGGATATTGACTAGACTAAGTGAGTCATGTGGACTCGTCAATATGAGTCCAGCAACAATGACAAGATGTGACTCATGTAGATTAGTCAATCTGTATCACATGACTCATTCAGCATAGTCAAAAGGATATTGACTAGACTAAGTGAGTCAAAGTGAGTCATGTGGACTCATCAATATGAGTCCAGCAACAATGGCAACCAGATGTGACTCATGTAGATTAGTCAATCTGTATCACATGACTCATTCAGCATAGTCAAAAGGATATTGACTAGACTAAGTGAGTCAAAGTGAGTCATGTGGACTCATCAATATGAGTCCAGCAACAATGACCAGATGTGACTCATGTAGATTAGTCAGTCTGTATCACATGACTCATTCAGCATAGTCAAAGGGATATTGACTAGACTAAGTGAGTCATGTGGACTCATCAATATGAGTCCAGCAACAATGACCAGATGTGACTCATGTAGATTAGTCAATCTGTATCACATGACTCATTCAGCATAGTCAAAGGGATATTGACTAGAATAAGTGAGTCACGTGGATTCATCAATATGAGTCCAGTAACAATGACCAGATGTGAGTAGATTAGTCAATCTGTATCACATGACTCATTCAGCATAGTCAAAGGGATATTGACTAGAATAAGTTAGTCACGTGGACACATCAATATGAGTCCAGCAACAATGACCAGATATGACTCATGTAGATTAGTCAATCTGTATCACATGACTCATTCAGCATAGTCAAAGGGATATTGACTAGAATAAGTGAGTCAAAATGAGTAATGTGGACTCATCAATATGAGTCCAGCAAAAAAATGACCAGATTTGACTCATGTAGATTGGTCATTCTGTATGCCATGACTCATTAAGCATAGTCAAAAGGATATTGACTAGACTCAGCGGGTCACATGGACTAATCAATGTGAGTACAGAAACAATCTAATCTAAATTAGTCAATCTGTATCAAATGACTCATTCAGCAAAGTCAAAAGGATATTTACTAGACTAATAAAGTTGTAGCGAGCATCAATATGAGTCCAGCAACAATGATCAACCAGAGGCAACTCATCTATATTAGTCAATCTGTATCAAATGGCTCCGACATCAAAATGGACTCGTCAAAGTTAGCTCAGGAATAAATGCCAACCAAATGTTACTCATCTAGGTTAGTTGGCATGTATCAAATGACTCATCATGGTAAGTCAGATGGATATTGACTATACTTAATTCAAAATGAGTCACATGGACTCATCAACGTGATTTCAACAGCAATATCAAATGATTGTGACTCATCTAATGTAGTCTGTCTGTATCAAATCACACATCTCGTTAGTAAATGGATATTGACTAGACTAATTGAGTCACTTTGACTAATTAGTAACTTCACGCAACTAAGTATAAGTAAATAAATTAATGTAAATATAAATAAACTAGCCGGATGCTTTAAACATACGAGTCAAGGCTGGACTCATCTTTGTTAGTCACGCTGACTCAGTTTGGTATATTAAAATTCAATACAACTAATCATAATTAAACATAAAAACTAAATAATAGTGAGTAAACAAATAATTATTGTGATGAGTATTAGTCTTTGGAGGACCTTCTCTAAATCGTAAATATTATACTGAGTTGAAATAATAGGAAACAAAACCACGGATGATAAAACGCAGGGAAAACGCTATTTAACACTAATGATTTTATATTTTCAAGCAAATACATTAGAATTGTCTGCCCGTTTATCTTTAAGACCGTACTTTTAAGGACAATTTCTAGAGTATGTGTCACCATGCTATCAAATACACTTGGTGGCTATCCCATTGAAATGGGTCAGCTTAAACTGCTCATGTGATGACTCGTCTTTGTCAGTCATCATAGATTGTTTACTGACTCCCTTGGCTGGGTCAATTTAGACATAGATTGACTCACATATGTGAGTCAAGGCTTGACTCATCCTTGTTAGTCACACTGACTCAAGGTTTTATTGACTAATTTAACTGGGTCATTTTTTACATAGCTTGACTCACCCATGTGAGTCAAGGCTGGACTCATCTTTGTTAGTCACACTGACTCTATGTCTAAAATGACCCAGTTAAATGAGTCAGTAAAACATTTTATTGACTCACTTAAGGGATCTAGAATGAGCGTTTATTGCGTTTCGACAGTATTTTTTGTAGGACATGAGAGCACCTCAGACCTATCGAATTGCATTCTAAATACGAAGCATGTGTTTCTGATATCAAATAATTTTCATTTTTTGAAAATCACAATATAATACAAATTTATGACAAATTATAAAAATTTGATATTTTTCAAATTTTTGATATATAACAGTCCTCGAAGTAAATTATATAAATCTAATGATATATTCTTAAAGTGTATGTAGTTGGGAGGAAAAGCCGACGGTCAATTGAAAATTTTGACCTTTCATATTGAAGATATGGACTTTTTCCCAAAAAGACCTAATTTTTTTGGTGTTTTTGGAAAAAAAAATCCATATATTCAATACGAAAGGTCAAAATTTTCAATTGATTGTCGGCTTTTCATCCCACCTACATACACTTTAAGTATAAATTATCAGATTTATAAAGTTTACTTCGAGTACTGATAAATATCAAAAATATCAATTTTTAATGATTTGCCATAAAATGTGTATTAAATTGCGAATTTCAAAAAATCAAAATTATTTGATATCAGAAGACATTCTTCGTATTCAGAATGCAATTCGATATGTCTGATGTGCTCTAATGTCCCAAAATAAATACTGTCCAAACGTTCATACCCCAGCCCTTAACTGGGTCATTTTAGACATAGGGCTGGACTCGTGTTTGTGAGTCACTGTGACTCGGATTTGGTTTTTAGTGAACTTAAAAATTACTTTTGACTTTGTGTCATTTTTAGCATTCAACATATGTTCAAATTATAGGGCCTTAATATAGACCTATCTTTTCATGCTGATTTGACATTTATTCGTCCATTATGTCAAGATTTTACACAAAAGGGTCATCTTTTTGATACAGCAAACATGGTAAACGTGACAAAAGACCCCCCCATTAATTTATTCCCCCAAAAAAAAAATACCGGGCGGGCCTGGATTTTTACCAAAGCGCACGCCTTCATATCGCAAAAATGTGTAGACTTTAAATACTTTTCTAATATATTTTCTGTTTGTGTGGAATAAAACATGCTTAGAAACGCGGTGCAATATAAAACAGTGATACTGATCTTATCAAAATGATTTTAAGTTATTAAGTATGCTAAGAGTCAAATGCTTTGTACTTTCATTGACATGCGCCTCTTGATAAACACGCTTGATAAAAATACATATTTTAGAGTGAAGTTGAGGACGTTCATTGCACTTCAAACATGTCAAACGGCTACTTTCCTGTGATATATTCAACAAGGGAAACCAACGTTGAAAAACACCATTTGAAAATTGTGTAGCATATTTCACACAACACGGTCATATCCCGGGGGTCATATCTATATCATGGGGGTGATGTCTTCTTGATATTAGAAAACGTGCCAAATTCAACCTTCCCCTTCCATGATTTCAGTAAGACGTCTATCAAACCTCCCTCAAGCCCTGGACTTTATATTGGGGATGTAGATTACAATCACAAACGTGATCTAATCCAAAGTGATATTAAGTGGAAATTACAAGTACATAATGCCAGGAGTTCAGTCGCACTTAGGAGCCACTTTGTTCAGTTACAAGTCATTACGTGAAACGATGCTTTGTATACTATGGTATAGGAGGAGGAGGGATTTGCAAATTGGGCAAGATGAATTGAGAAGGTGAAAGGGGTGCATAAGGGGGTCAGCCCGGGGGGGGGGGGCACTCCCTATCGGAAATGGCAGGGATGTGCCTCGGCCATGTTAAAAGTAGGGGCATTCAGGTCAAATGTACAATACAAAAATATGGGGTCATTCAGTACACAACCTGAATAAAAATGGGGTCATTCGGTATGAAACTTTGAAAAAGGATGGTCATTGGGGTAACAAAAGTAAAATGGGAGTCATTGAGTACAGGATTGCCAAAAGAGTATCATTAAGTACACATAAATAAGTGCCAAACTGTGTAAAAACAACTTGGCCACCTTGGAAATGTGAAAAATCTCATTATTTCTGGAGGAGAGAACACAAATACCACCTAAATTTGGGAATTAAAAGGGGGGGGTCATTGGGTATAGCAGGAAATAGAAAAAGGGGGTCATTGAGTACATGGATTTTTTAAAGGGGGTCATTGGGTAATAGGTAGGACCATAACACAAAAAAGGGGGTCATTGGGTACAAGCCGGTTTGAAAAAGGGGGTCATTCCCAAGGCACATGATGCGTATCCACTATGGAAGTGCCCCCGGGGGTCAGATC
Organism: Amphiura filiformis; assembly: GCF_039555335.1. Taxonomy (NCBI): domain Eukaryota; kingdom Metazoa; phylum Echinodermata; class Ophiuroidea; order Amphilepidida; family Amphiuridae; genus Amphiura; species Amphiura filiformis. The sequence continues at coordinate 61,502,998 of NC_092629.1, read as the reverse complement.
CCAGGAGGGCACTCCAGTATATAAACGTGACTCTCAGTGGCGTGTCCGGGGGGGGCTTTGGGTGCTTTGTTAAAAATCATGTAAAATCATCCGTTTTTGGCAATTTTAGCCATTAAGCCCCCCGCATGAAAGCCCCTCTGAGCCCCCGCAGGAAAAGATACTAGACACGCTGCTGGTGCACTGGATATGATGTGCACAATTGACAACTAAAAAATTACTTTTGTTGACTTTGTGTCATTTTTAGCTTTCAACATGTGAAAATTATGGTCTTATCTTTTCATGCTGATTTGACATTTATTCGTCCATTATGTCAAGATATTGTCAACTTTTCCATAATTTGAAAAAAATTGTAGTCTCGGCTGGTTAACGGTGAGTTTTATCAACTTATATATCAGCTTACACCATACCAGCTGTGCACCAGCAGGTAACACCGAGAACCTCCCTCTACTCATTTTACCCTAATGTTTCCAGGCTCATCTTCAAATGTTGCATTTGGCGTGATAAGAACCAGTTACCATGGTTACGTGAGGTTTTCAAATCGGACTAATTCTGATCAACGGTGCTCTTAAGCCCAATTTACACTCCTGTATTCGCCGTAGAAGTGACGTAATAATCGGATTAACTACCATATTATTATTATTATTATAAAACATTTATATGGCGCTCCACAAAGCACAGAGCGCCTTACAAGAAAACATATAGGCCTACAATATCAATTCAAGCAAATAAACAAAGCAATTCCAACAATTCATGAATCAAAAATACAAAAAACAAGCAGCAATACTAATCAGGATAAAGATGAGTTTTGAGCATGCGCTTGAACCCAGACACCGACTCCACCTCTCTGATCTCAGTAGGGAGCTCATTCCATATTTTGGGAGCACCTATGGCAAATGAAGCATCCCCAGCCTTTCTAAAAGAGCGAGGAACCCAAAGGCGGGTGAGATCAGATGAGGAACGAAGCCGAGATCTGAGACCAAGCGCAACACTACTATTCAAGAGATGAATTAGATCAGTCAGGTAACCTGGAGCTTGAGCATTGATGCATTTGAAAATATACAGAAGTAGTTTGAAATGAACCCTTTGTTTAACTGGAAGCCAGTGAAGCTCGTCAAGCAATAGATGAATACAATTTTTGAGTAGATCACCCTGCACTACAAGCAGATTGCACTAATCACCTGTGTATGTCAGCAAAAATAGATTGAATACATTACCGCTCTTTTCAAAGATACTATATATATATACAGGTGCGAGTGATCAGCCTTTCTTTGACATCTATGGTTCAATGCATAGGTACCGCGTGAACATTGTAGTGCATGGCGATATATTATATTCGATCTATTGCTGTGGCAGTTAATCCGATCAATTACGTCACTTCTACGGCGAATAGCGACTGACATTTTATTTCACCTCGACTGAGTTTGATGACCTAGGTGCGTTTTTCGCCGGTAGCATGCAGAATCAAATTTCGCGTATTAACCCATAATCCCGCATAGCGTATGTACCCATGCGTACAAGTCTCCCGACCGGTGCCGATCAGGGAGCACATCACTAAATATTAATCATCCCGTTTACATGTACACGTATATGCTAGATTTCTTTGTTCGTTTGGAGGCCTTTTCGGCGCTATTTGAGATATTTTATGATAACCAGATTGCAAATCGATGACAGTACAACATTATGTTTCAATGTATGGGTAGTGTTTCTTTCACCTCGTTTTCCCGGTACGAGTCCGTAAACATCACTCTCGCTGTTTTTGATATGCTCTCAAGACTCCTTGTCCGTGGGCCCGAGGCTCTTGTTATACGCCCCTGTCTCTGCCCATCTGCATCTAACTATTAAATGATTATGGTTTTATATTGATATACAGGGTGTCCTAGAAAAAATTACCGGGCGAATGAATTTGGACGTAAGTCGAGAAATAGCATCAAAATCCAAAAATCTAAACATCAGCGTGTAGCCCATCTTATTCTACTAAGTACTATACGCTAATTTTACTGGAATCGATTGACTGATTGCGGAGAAATGAGCGATTACATTCACTTCATTCCAAGTTTGAAAGAAAAATCATTCAACACAAATGCGCGCTAGTGGTTAACTGTCAATGGCTACCTATTTTGTTTTGTGAACTCCTTTCGTTCTTTAAAAAAAATATGTTTCTTGCAAAACATTTATTAGGTTTTGTTCTTTTGACAAATTTGAAAACCTACACGATATTGAAAATGATAGGTTGCATGTAAGATGATGCTCGGTACTTGTTGTAAATATCTTTTTGCGTTAATGTTGATTTTAAATGTTGCATACACATTAATGTTTTTGGAATATTTCCAAGAAATTGTAATGCAAAGTTTTAATCTTTTAAAACTTTAACATTAATGTTGCATGCTATCAAAAACCACAAAAGCTGTACGCACTTGATCATTGTCATTCCTGGCTCAAATGTTCTTCGGAAAGTTATATAAGTATTTATATAACATATTTTGCACAACCTGAAGAATTTAAGAAGGGAAGCTTCCAATTACAGAAATCAAAGTTTTCTCGGACAAACTGATATTCATCTTCAGTGAAAGTATGAATAACATAACACCGTCGGAGTATAAAATAGATAATTTGGACTAAATTTAATGAGATAAACAAACTTTAGGAAGCGGCGAGCGAGTATGAAAAAAGTGCAATTGATCAAACTTGGAATGAACTGCATTAAGGTAATACACTATTTTAAAGTGTTGCGATTTGGTAGTTCACAGCATCTTGTGAATGATAGTGAGCTTTGGCAAAAAGTGCATCGCTCATTTCCTTGTAAGCGTGTAGAAGAATTCAAATATCACATAAATACTTTTCTAGGTCCTGTGGTTCTTGAGTTACGTTGTGTAGAGGGCTGAAACAACAACACTTTTGTAAAACGTACATAACTCATTAACAACAATAAATTAAGCAAGTTTGCAAAGTATACGATTTGTAGACTGAACTTTTGCAAAACATCAAGGTGTTAATTTCCAATAATATATTGATCTATATAATAAAAATCAATTTTTTAGATTGCTTCGACCAACAATACATCGTCAACCCTAATAATGCGCGCAATGTGTAATCGTTCATTTCTTCGGAACCAGTCAAACGAATCAAATAAAATTATCATTTTGACAGACGTCAAATGGTAGATCCGGATTTCAACGGTCCAGATTGTTCCAAAACACTTGAGTATATTGATAACCATGATAAGCCCATTAACATAGTTAACGGAGGTGTGATATCACAAACGGTGGTCCATTCATGACATTTTTCAATATACGTCAGATGAAGCAGCGGCTGATAAAGGTTATAGGTATATGTGTGGTGTGATGAAGCAAAATCAGTCTGAAGTCGGACATATTCAATTTTCAGTTTCTTTAAGGATTGTAAACAGTATTTGCATTTGCAAAGTAAAGCATTTTGCTGAAAACCCCATTGAATTTGGGAAACCATTTCAAAAGATATGAGCAGTTAAAGAGTTTCTAAAACAAAAATGAACAAAAGGAAATTCTTCCTTCGTGTGGCTATACAGCTCAACTTACCGTACTTTGCCTAACCAGACAGTCCATGCCAAAATTGTTACTACACCTTTACATTTCATCGAATCTCTTTTTGATGTCTGTCATTTTGAACATCACACTTGAAAGATGTATGCTATGTAGAAACTTTATTTTGCAATTTCATAATTTGCATATTATTAGCATATTTGCAAGAAAAAACATGAAAATCAATAAATACCTATATTTTTCACAATTTCAATATTTTATTAGAAATTAAGCATGTAGGCCGTTTGTTATGACTTGATGAATGAAGCTGTTAAAACAGATTTTGATATTTTTGCTTATTTTTCCTTTTTTGCCCCAAAATGTGTAAAAATCAACATTTTTTGGATGACCTACATTTTCTTTGAATATTTATCAAATTTCTTAATTTAGGTATAATACAGTGCAGAAAAAGATGTGAAAAAAATGTGTTAAAACAGATTTCCAATAAATTGTTCCATTTTCCATTTTGGGTTAAATACTCAATTTTCATGCGCGGGATATTTGAAACATAAAATGAAAACATGTCCATTGCACTTTTTCCTCCAGATGTACTATAATATCAAGGTTACGGATATATTATAATCCCTTCTTATCTTCACTGATCCATCAGATACCTATTGTTATGAATGATCAATGAAAAGGTTCAGAACTGGGCTACTAATGGTCTGTCAAGTATCTATAGTTATTTTCATGACTGTGTCAACTCAAAAATCATGCAAGGTCGAATGTAGGAAAAGTATGATCAGTTGAGCTGTATCTCAAAATTAATATTTCCGACTTCTGACTGATTTTGCTTGATCACATCGCATATAGCTTATATTGAGTATTTTTACACCAGTGCTGTCTTCAATCAAAGTCCATGAATGGAATATTATATCATATTATCTTCTATTTGGTCACATGATAAAGATTAGATATTTTCTGAAAACAATTCTTAGAGGAGCAACTTAGAACATTTTTCCCGCATATGGCCCCCAAAGGTTCTATATAGAACCTTAAAAAGTTCTATAAAGAACTTTTTTATTAATTCAAGGACTCATCGCAAAGTGAACCGTTTTTAGTTCTACCATAGACAGTAGAGAGACTGTCTATGGTTCTACAAAACCATTTTCCTGGCTATCATAATCCGGTCATCAGACTATAGTTTCAGAGGGAATATGTCATGGTTTTTCTTCTGTCTTTTTATCGGATGGAAAATAGGTCGGCTTTGATATGATTGGATACACGTGAGATCTAATTGATTAATGTGCCCTAACCCTAACCGCCTAAGGGCTTTTTGGCGACGGGAAGGGAAAGAAGGAAGGAATAAAGAAAGAAAAGAAAGAAAGAAGTTGTTTGCTCTGGGTGGGATTCGAACCCGAGACCCCTCGCATGCCAAACCGTGCCTATATATCACTTAGGGCGATTGCGTCATCACACCACGTGGGATGCACGCACGAACAGCGCATATATCGAGTAGTATTTTGTAGTACACCGTCCTGTTAGGGTTAAGGAAGCCTATACTGAGTTTCGATAGTGGTAACCTAAGGGAAGGGGTATGAACGTTTGGACAGTATTATTATTGTGGGACATTAGAGCACATCAGACATATCGAATTGCATTCTGAATACGAAGAATGTCCTTCTGATATCAAATAATTTTGATTTTTTGAAATTCGCAATGTAATACACATTTTATGGCAAATCATTAAAATTGATATTTTTGATATTTAACAGTACTTGAAGTAAACTTTATAAATCTGATGATTTATACTTAAAGTGTATGTAGGTGGGATGAAAAGCCGACGATCAATTGAAAATTTTGACCTGTCGTATTGAAGATATGGATTTTTTTTCCCAAAACACCAAAAAAAATAGGTCTTTTGGGGAAAAAAAATCCATATCTTCAATATAAAAGGTCAAAATTGATCGTCGGCTTTTCCTCCCAGCTACAAACACTTTAAGAATATATCATTAGATTTATAAAATTTATTTCGAGGACTGTTATATCAAAAATTTGAAAAATATCAAATTTTAATAATTTGTCATAAAATTTGTATTATATCGTAAATTTCAAAAAATGAAAATTATTTGTTATCAGAAAGACATGCTTCGTATTCAGAATGCAATTCGATACGTCCTGAGGTGCTCTCATGACCCACAAAAAATACTGTCGAAACGCCATAAACGCTCATTCTAGATCCCTTAACGATACGCCCAGTGGCGTAACCAGTACTTTTTCAGATGGTGGGCAGAGGGGGGAAAGACCAGTTTTAAGGTGGGGTGCAAACTTTGACGAAAATGGGCAACAAAAGTACAAAAAAGGGCTTAAAATCGTATATATCAGGGCGGTCGACATCCCACAGGCGGGCCCACAGGGGGCAAGAGGAGGGGCAACACTTCTCACAGGGGGGAAGCTTCCCCCATTTTCCCCCACCCCACCCCTGGCTACGCCACTGGATACCCCTGAATAACCCTGTATAAAGGCCTATATACACCTCTTCTTTTTGTCAACATTTTTGAACCTAAATGTTAAAGATAGATAGAGATAGAGAGACCTTTTTACGAAAATTCTTTGGACAATTATGTAACTTGTTGTCATTGCCCCTTCAAAGGAATACAAACTCAAGTTATCCTCATCAAGTTATACAAATTGCACCGCCATTCTCGCGCAAATCATGTTTAAATACTTGACCTATATTAAATATTGTCTTCATCATGATTTATTCACATTGGTCTAATTAATAGATTCCTGATTTAATTACTCTAGTATAGTTTATACAAGGTCAACTAACAGTTGTCATGATTGCCGCTCATCTTACTAATTAATAGCTCATTGGAATTTATAATACAGACTAATATTCGACCACCGTCTGTGATATGACCGTATGGACAATCAACAGGTAAACGCACCAATTCCATATATGACTTGTGCGTCCAAAAGGACTTCTCCTGAACCCGTAGTTGGAGGAGGGTGGGGGGCGTGGGGATGGGGTCAGTCCCTGAATTTATGTGGGGCCAATGAGCCTACCATAGAGTCTTCAGCATGTTCAAATCAAGAGGTATTTTAGGGGTGGTCTTTAGCATGTTAAGGGGGTACTACACCCCTGCCCAATTTTGTGCCCATTTTGCATTTTCTCAAAAAATATAGCGTATTGGGGACAAGTAAGATATGTATATTATAGGGGCAAGTACTATACTACACTCTAAATTTTGTTTCAGGACAGACAGCAGTTGTGGAGTTACAGTCAAAAATAAGGGAAAACCAATATTTGATCAATAAATCAATAACTACTTGCTTTGAGTTGCTAAATTTTCAGTACAGTATTTGTAGTCCTTACCCTATAATATACATATCTTACTTGTCACCAATGTGCTATAATTTTGTGAAAAATGCAAAAATAGGCACAAAATTGGGCAGGTGTAAATACTATAAAGGGTTTCTTTAAAAAATAGCGTAAAGAAAAACGCATTTGAGAGAGAGCGTGCTGTAAGAGGAGTATACATGTGCGTAAGGGTACACGTAAAAATATGGGGGTATTTACCACTAACAAACGAGCGCGTAACCACCCCACCCCAGATAAATAAATAAATAAATAAATAAATAAATAAATAAATAAATAAATAAATAAATAAATAAATAAATAAATAAATAAATAAATAAATAAATAAATAAATAAATAAATAAATAAATAAATAAATAAATAAATAAATAATTATATTGTCAACATTGATTTGCTGTACATATCGGGTGTCCCAAAAAAAAGTTAAATGTAGATTTTTGAAAATAATCTAAGTTAACAAATACAAATGTCCTTTTCATGACATAATCTATGTACCCTCTGCTAGTACCCCTGTGAATGTCAGTTCACAACGTGCGTATTTAGCCCGCATTCTACGAATTCCTGAGCAAACTGTTTACCATGTTTACGCGATATAATGCAACAAGAGGTTCGCTGCCCGCATACGGCACACAGTGCATTTTGGTGGGTGATTTGAGTAGGTCCAGTCATAGCATGGCAGGCGCAGTATATTATTCTGTTAAACAGATAATTAATTTTGTTCAGTTTTATTTCGAGAATTCAGTCAACAAATGGACAATATTCTCGTGACAGTATAAAACACAGCAGTGATTTCAACTCAATGTCTAAATGCCAATTGTTATTAATATCATTATGTTGATGGTAGGAGATCAGCGTGCAGAAATACCTTCACCAAAAAAGTGTTCTTCTCTAATGACCATCTTCCTTTTACCACCAAGAGTATAAGCAAAATAGAAAACAAAAATGTGCTTGAGTTTAACTTTCGTTGTGCGATATTTTGATAATTAGTCACTGTTGATACCCCTGTCATCTTGCGCTCATAAGTTAAGTTACTTTTAGATACGGAGTTGAAACTTAGCAGACAATTACAAGAAGGATGAATAAAAAATACCTGAAAAAATGACAGTGTTTTGTTGTACCATCGCAAAATGCGGTTCATTTTCTACATGTAACCTTTTATGGGACACCTTGTAGTATTATACTGTACACCCATTTGGCTTCTTCTTCAGCGGCGTAGCAAGAGCCCAGGGGTCCATGGACAAGAATCAGTGCGGGCCCTTTTAGCATGGCCGGATTTTCCATTGGGCCCGAGCCCCCCCCCCGAATTGCCCTGTGCATGTTCTTCTTAGCCCGATAACAGCATGTTTTGGATCAAAATATGGCAAAATTGCAAACTTTTGAATGCTTCGCGTATATCATACTAGCCCATCACACAGTAAAATTCACCTTCATTTTGGAAATTAAAAATTTATTTCGCGCGCAAATGTCCTAGTAAGATAGGAACAAAATATGCTTATCGACCTCTAATTTGCAATGCTTCTGCCACCACTGTCGTAGGGCCCCAATTTGTAAACCAAACTTGGCCTCTTGAGTGCACACACCTTCCTCACGGTGAGTTTGGGGCCTCTAAATTTTGGCATGGCCTGGGTAAATTCGGCCCTGCTTTTAGCATCTCCTTTAAATCATCGCTTATTTCATTTTCTATTTTTGCTTGGGGCCCCTGAACCCTCGGGGCCCATGGACTTCGTCTGCTACGCGCCTGTTCTTCTGTTGTTTCTTTTGTCATGTTTGTTGAATGTTTTATATCGGTATAGAAATTTCAGACATTTACAAGGTCCCCGCTAATGTTCTGGCAGCAACATTAATACTCAGAATAATAAATGTTAAATAGGCTTAGGCTTCAGATTATATTTTTAGCAAACATTTCAATAATTTAAATAATCGGTGCTTTTAATACGGTCTGTTTACCATGTTTACAATGATAATGTTGGCCACTTGCTTAAGGGCTGGGGTATGAACGTTTGGACAGTATTTATTGTGGGACATTAGAGCACATCAGACATATCGAATTGCATTCTGAATACGAAGAATGTCATTCTGATATCAAATAATTTTGATTTTTTGAAATTCGCAATTTAATACACATTTTATGGCAAATCATTAAAATTGATATTTTTGATATTTAACCATGTTAACAGTACTTGAAGTAAACTTTACAAATTTGATGATTTATACTTAAAGTGTATGTAGGTGGGATGAAAAGCCGACGATCAATTGAACATTTTGACCTTTCGTATTGAAGATATGGATTTTTTTTCCCAAAACACCAAAAACAATTAGGTCTTTTGGGGAAAAAATCCATATCTTCAATATGAAAGGTCAAAATTTTCAATTGACCGTCGGCTTTTCCTCCCTGCTACATACACTTTAAGAATATGTCATTAGATTTATATAATTTACTTCGAGGACTGTTATATATCAAAAATTTGAAAATATCAAATTTTTAGAATTTGTCATAAAATTTGTATTATATTGTGATTTTCAAAAATGAAAAATATTTGATATCAGAAAGACATGCTTCGTATTCAGAATGCGATTCGATAGGTCTGAGGTGCTCTCGTGTCCCACAAAAAAATACTGTCGAAACGCAATAAACGCTCATTTTAGATCCCTTAAAGGAACTTATTTCCGAAGAAATCGTCAAAAAAACTGCCGAATTAGTCTCAAATATGGTATACCATATTTTTGACTAAATTCAGCAGTTTTTTGATGATATCTTCGGAAATACACCGATTTGGAACTCCTAATTTCAGTATGTTAATGAGAAAATATGATCTCTTATTTGATATCAATTTATTACATGATCATGATGAGTATCATTAATAAAAACACTGTAGACTACCAGTTTTACGCTGTATTAAATGTCAAACAGTTTTTGTTATACATAAGTTTTAAAGAATTTGATTTTCCAAATAAATATCAGGTCACCTTCCTTTAAGAACTTTAACTCTTGTAGATTGTGATCAAAAATCTTAAAAGATTTTTGATCACATTTAATATTATAGATGAGTGTAGACCTTTGAGGGTCACAGGCAGGCCCGTAACCAGGATTTATTTGGGGGCTGATTTTGAAAAAGTGGACCTTTTTTCCGAAATCGGACTCGGACCTTTTTGGACTAGGGGGCGGATTTTGAAAAAGTGGATTTTCAGTCCAAATTTTTTTCGCTCGCTACGCTCGCAAGTGGGAGTTTTTGAGTAATAAGGGGACTTTGGGGATTCAGGGCGGCGCTTCCTGGTTACGGGCCTGATCACAGGTTTATATTCAGGATAGCTCTGTTATTTTACACACGATGTCTGACCACATCAAATCTTTTCAAACCCAAGTTGCAAAACATTTGGGTTTTTTTTGTGATATCATGTATATAGGCCTTCTCCCCATTCCAGAAAAATACAGCACTAATTTGTAAAATAAATTATTATCAAGTTTTGCCAAATGAAACATAGCTCAATCCTAATCATTCATTTAGCATGTTTAGTCGGAAAAAGTTCACCATTTTACTACTTTCTTGAAATTGTGTTATGTACACTATAGGGTCTTTTGCAGTTTTTTACCAGACCAACAAAAAGCTTTTCCAAACATGCCAAATATAATATAAACACATCTTTATGTAGAGATTGCCACTCTTATGTGGCTCCAAGACGCCGTAAACTCACATTCGACAGAGACTACTATCATGATCATTACACTTCAATAATAAACTATTATTTTGAAGAGATCCTTCAATTTTCAAGAGACCCTTCACACGATAGTCTGGCGTGATTTTTCCTGTCCAAAAGAGCAGAATAAATGCCTACTATTTTATTCCTTATGATCTGTTTGCCCATTCCAATCAAAACTAAATCAATTAGGCACTGGAACCGATCGAAAATGGGCAAATTGTTGTGAGCTACACTTTAATTTCACTTTAATTTTCTCGGCCAAATGAAGAGCAATAGTTTTCATTCTTTCAGTAAATATCAGAATAAACCCATAATGCTTGATACTACAAAAAAATGCTATTTTTCACAGGGCGAGAAAAAATTTAGTCTAATTCTAGTGTAAGATTTTCGATTTTGACAGGTCTGAACTTCGCCCGTGAGCTTTTTTGGGGGACAACTTTTTAAAGTAATGTAATTCGCTAATGAAAGATTTTTTCCAACTTTCTAAAGCACATCATACGGGGCTATTTATACTAAAAATAATGAGCTCTGTGTGTGTGTCAGTCTGTCATGGTGGCTGTGAGTCTGTGTGTCTGTCCGGCTATGCGTTTCGCCGCGCTTCGCACGCATCGTTCCGATATTTCAGACATAGATTGGTACCGGGCGTGCGCTGTTTACTGAGTAGTTTTAAAGGTCATCGGAGGTCAAGGTCAAAGGTCAAAATTTCAAACCTTGTCCGATCGGGCCCAGCTTGGTGGTGGAATCTTTGATACAAGGGGAGTATATGTTCGAAATAATATTGAGGTCAACCGAGGTCAAAGGTCATCACGGATGGGGTCAAAGGTCAAAACTTCAAACTTTGTCCGATCGGGCCCAAACTTGGTGGGTGGAATCCTTGATACGAGGGGAAATGATATATGCGCGAAATAAAATTGAGGTCAACCGCGGTCAAAGGTCATTACAGAGGGGTCAAATTTCAAACTTGATCGGGCTCAACCTTGGTGCGTGGAATCCTTCATACGAGGGGATATAGGCCTATGCGCAAAATAAACTTGAGGTCAACCGAGGTCAAAGGTCGTCACGGAGGGGTCAAATTTCAAACTTTTGTCCGATCGGGCTCACACTTGATGTGTAGAATCCATGATATGAGAGGAATATATGTGCAAAATAAAAGCGCGGTCAACCAAGGTCAAAGGTCATCACGGAAGGTTCAAATTTCAATTTTTGTCCGATCGGGCTCAAACTTGGTGGGTGGAATCCTTGCATGAGGGAAACACGTAAAATATATAATTAAGGTCATCCGAGGTCAAAGGTCATCCAAGAGCTAAATTTTAAACTTCGTCTGATTGGCTTAAACTTGGCGAAAGTAATTCTCCATATCACAGGAGCACTATCACGGCTACAGGTGCGTACTATATTAATATAGTTTGGTCAGACTTTCCGTTTTGATTCCCATTTTGCACTTTAGACCAGCACGAAGTTATAATAGAGTTGGGAAAATCTTTATTTAGCAAATTAAAGTTTAAATAAATAAATAAATAAATAAATAAATAAATAAATAAATAAATAAATAAATAAATAAATAAATAAATAAATAAATAAATAAATAAATAAAATATAACGCTCATACCGGCGAAGTTCAGATCTGTAAAAATCAAATATCTTACACTAAAAGACACAATTTCATGCCTTATTTAACAGCAGGATTTTTGTTTATGGCTGGACACTTCAACACAAAATACAATATTCTTCTCTGATACAATAACCACTGAACATGCTAAAGTGGCTTGGTTCTGCAGATTGATTCTGCATCATTTCAGTCCTAAAAATGTGCATTGCGATTACTTATCATCGCATTGGTATTTATGGGTAAATAATGACACTTTTTAGAATGGTAATCTGATATCAATTCATTCCGGGCTATCCAGAAGGTGGGGAAAGAAAACGTGCTGTTCACTTGGAGTTCTGTTCTACATCAGCAAGACCACTCATCTCGGTCAATATTATCCCACCCTTTTCAAACATTTCAAAATAGTCAAACGCGTTGAAATATGACCACCGATATATGGGAGATGGTAAGGGAGGAGGGTTTAATACCTCACGGACCGGAGAAGAAACAGGGATTTTATTTCAATAGGCCTACACTGCAAAAAATATTTTACGCAAAAAAGTTAAAAGATCACAACTCAACAGTTGAGTAAAAAATTACTCAACATTGAGCTCATATAGGTCAGAACTCAACAAATGAGTAAAATATTACTTATGAGCTCAATGTTGAGTTTTTTTTACTCATTTGTTGAGTTGTGACATTAATGAGCTCAATGTTGAGTAATTTTTTACTCAACTGTTGAGTTGTGACCTAATTATAAAAATAATTATCAAGCACGAATCACATAGTTTTATTTAAAAGAAACTCACATTTTACCATTAAAAAAAAAAAGACAGCCGACTCTCAACAGGCGATATTCAAAATTCCCGCGCCGAAATTGTCTAGTACAATGACGTCATGGTTATTAGTGCTCAATTGTTGCCAGCCTTTATTGTAATTACTGGGACGTCATTACACTGGACATTTCGGCGCTTCAACACGTCTTTGATCTCGTGAGCAACTGATAAGTATGTAAATAAAGGATTCTAATACGCTGGCGAAGTTACGTAATTAATCGGATTAATTACTATAGCAATAGGTGAAAACAATTTTGATCGTGTCGCGCTGCACTACAAGCAGGTTACACTCATCACATGTGTATGTCTGCAATCATAGATTGAATACAATACTGGTCTTTTTAAAGATACTAATCTTACAAGTGCAAGTGATCAGCATGATCGTATCAGTGCAGCGCGGTATATTCAAAATTTGTTTCACCTATATTGCTATGGTAGTTAAGCCGACTATTACGTAACTTCGCCAGCGTATTCAATCATGTGTTATAAACATACAATAATCATGATAATGTAAAAGCTATATCCAACGCACCAACATTAGTCTCACTACTGCTCACGGCGATATCAAATTGCTGAGAAAACTTGGTTCTAGAAAACAAGTTTGTACGTCTTTTATATGTTTTTATACGTTTCTTTTAATATTAACCTTCCAGAGTTACATCCGTATAGACTTGCTACACACGGATATTACGTGACATAATATAATTCCATGTGTAAAAAAGACTCCACTGAAATGATTTCTCACTTGGTTTTTATTTAAAACTTCCTACTTCAGAACATGAAATGGCGATATTTGCGCCACTGAAATAACTTTTATATTTCCACTCATGCGTTCATTCCGTGGGTGGGTGGGGGGGGGGAGCTTCCTGGTTCAAGGTTATGGTACATTGTCAGAGTTTTGGTATATATGATGGTGGGTTTTCAGTGGAGACCAATCCTCCCAATTGGGCGCACTTGGGCAAAAGTGCTCATAAAACTAAAGCACCCAAATGTGGTAAATTTGGGTGTTTTGAGGTGCTTTTTGTGAAATATTGGTATCTACTGATGTGTTGCAAAAACAGCAAAAAGTATAGGTATATAGAAAGTCATTAATTTCGTTTCTTCATCCATCCAAAGACCCTCAATGCACTCTATATTCCACTCCAATAGATATCCAATTGCCTTTGGGTTGATCAATTACATTAGCAATCTTTTAAGAGTGAAATATGACATTGCACCCTATATAAAACGGAGTCCACTTAGGTCAGACGCTTGTCCTACTGCCAATTGTTAATAATTACTGATTACTTTCACTTTCAATGTTTGTAATTATTGGAATAATTACAAAATTAAAACCGAAATTAGGACTGACAAGCATTGTACCTGACGCATACCACAGCCATTAAATGCTTTGTCCGATCGTTCATTTAAAACCCTTGGAATTGAGTCAATTGACGGTCTGAGTTTCGGTAGACAAGTGCCAAATTATATGAAAACAACGGGTCGTTTTCAATTTCAT